>NC_053025.1:286252783-286505307 GCF_003073215.2 Triticum urartu
ATTTGAGTGGAAAAACATGGTATGATGACAGATGGAATATGTATTGATAATGGATGGGCATGGCATCTCGACATATATGATGAGTAAACTAAGCAGATGGTGGTGCAACAATGTAGAAGAAATGCAAGACAACATATGCAAGATACGCGCAATCAATAAAACCTTGCCAAATTATAACAGGCACCTTGATGGGTGAACAGGACAGGCCATCTGCCTTTGACTTCTCGAGGTTAGAATAGTCATTAGGATCATATTCTGAACAAGAATCAACAGGTGGGGAGCGTATGAGTTTCATTGCATCCACAATGGCACTCAATGCCTTGGTGCCAATTTTGTAAGTCATTGCAGTGTTTAGCTTCAAGAGTGGACTGCTGCTAGTGCAACACAAAGCAGCTACACAGATCATAGTGTAGATATAATGGCAAAACCGTAATCATTAGAGTAAAATCAACAAAGTGGTACTTGCTGGAATATATGTGCTAGTATTGCCGGTACGGCTAGAAAGGCTTCGGATACCAGCTCTCTTCAACTGAAGGTGCGGTACTGTTAATATCAGTGTAACTCTCAAAGGCAACACAGCTCCCTGCATTTCCTTGCTATTCTTATAGGATTCAAGTGGGCAGGCCACTACAAATCCTATTCCCATGTTTACAAAATCCCACAAATCAAGGAGCCCCGAAGAGTTCAAAGTGTCCATCACAACCGACCGCGTAGACCTCTACACTCCAAATGTCCCTGCTCATCTTCACTACAAGGAACATATTGTACTACTATCATACTCCCTCCGTTCCAAAATATATGTCTTGGTAGAGATTTCCACTATGGATCACATACAGATGTATCCAGATACATTTTAGAGTGTAGATTCACTCATTTTGCTCCATATGTAGTCCATGGTGGAATCTATACAAAGTCGTGTATTTAGGAACGGAGAGAGTACTTATTAAAGAAGAACGAAAGAGGAACATGCTAAGGAAGAGCAAGCAGATTTTGGATAATAAAATGTTCATTGCGCAGTGCCCACACATGATGAACTAGAGCGCATTAAGAAAGCAACTCCTTGATGTCTCTCTATATGTGGTGCACGTGCTTTTTTGAAAGTAAAGTTGGAACATTAGCTGACCAATTAAATGTTATCTGTTTTAGAAATATCAGCATCATATCAGATTCGTACTTGAGCAACAAGTTTGGAATTATGAGTGGCACATTGTTTAGCTTGATGGATTCAGGAGCAATGCTAAGCAGGTACGATGACGGTACTAAATATAAAGGCATGTCTGCATGCAAGTCGACCATTTCAGGCGGTTGGATGAAGATCCTATGTCTCCTAGCCCTTCTTCTTCCTCGTCTTTGATTCTTCTCATACAGAACACCGCACGGTCCGCCGGCCGGACCACCGGCCCCCACCGCCTGTGTTCCTCCGCCACCCCCACCCCGGCCCCACCCGCGTCGAGTTTTCTTCGTTCGGTGAGGCCCCACCACCGTCCCCCACAACCACCGTCCCCACCCGAGCCCCTTCGCTCGCACCGGCGAACTCTGGCGAGCTATGAAAAATCGACTGACCCAACTTTGAAATTTAGTCTACTGTGATTTAACTAGTGTGGAATATAAAAGGGGAAAACCATAAGCATTGGGAGTATAGTGTTGAGCATGCCATGGCAGATCTGAAGGTGCAAACCGGACAAAGGCAACTTCGCAACCAATGTTTGCTTTGAACTAGGAAGTAAGTGATGGATAGGAAATCAGAGTAAAGCAGTGGCGATCTATTTTCTTGCTACGATAAATAAGTTGAGCAGATACAAAAGAGTACCGCCTCTGGTGCGGCGCCATGTATGCATCTGCTGAGAATTTGACGATGTTGTGGTAGCGATGGCTGTCGTCGGTGTGGAAGCAGATCTAGGAGGGTAGACGGTGGCGGCGAGGTGCGGTGGACGAGACGGTCGTAGGAGCGGCGCCGGCAAGTTCGACGACGATGGGGATGAAGCGAGGGGACGGGATGCAAGGATCCCGGTCCGAAGCCGTGGATGAGAGAGGTCGATCTCTTATAATGGACGGCGGCGTCGGGGTATCAGCTCCGGCATAGTGGAGGAGGACGGCGGTGGATGGGGTGGCAGACCGAGGAGGCTGGGGAGGAGAGGGTGTTTTGGCACCCACGGAGTACGAATGGGGAAATGTAGGTGGAGAGGAAGGGGGAACCATGTCTTCAGGGCGCGCTTGTCTCAAATGCGAGGAAATTTACAATCTTAGCCCCTGTTTCAAATTTCCTACATCACAGCAATATTAGTCGGTTGGGCATAGGACGGTAATCTCGCATACACCGAATATTTGCGGACGAGAGTTTGTTTTTGGCACCCACCGTGTATGAATCGGGGAGGGAGTCGATTTCGGCCGAGGACACAGTGTGTTTTGGCGCCCACCGTGTATGAATCCAGGTGAGAGGCGGTTATGTCACGTTTGAGTGAAATTACAAACCTACCCCTATCGAAACCTATAGAAATCGAGCAGATAGGCTTTGCATGGCAGGGATAGGCAGTAGTAATTTCCATCTCGCAGATTTTGGTTTCGGGCGGTTACTGTGACTTTCCCTGCTTTGTTCAAATTTTGCAGAGTGCACGTCTACCGTGCCAACTCAATTCCAATCCCGTTTGTATTCTATTTTTTCGGGCGGGATCCATTTTCGATTGGAATAAAATTCTATATACATCATTTTTTATATATATACTTTCAAAAGCACAACAAAGAATTCTGCTCCTTTATATGTATAATATGATTGACAAATACAATGATCTCAAAATCATAAGGTTGAATTCAAAAATTAAACCAAATTATGTTCTACTAAAATGTATGGATCAGTAATATCTACATATTAAATAACATAGATGCGTGTGAATTCATATGAGTATGCATGTTTTATAGATCAATTTTGGTTCGAGTATGGATTACATGTATCATCATCTCGAATTCAAATATTTGAATCACTTTTATGTTCACTCCTTTCACGCCCATCTCTCTCGCATGCATGCTGCTTCATGTAGCTATCACTCTCTTTTCTCCAGCTCACCCGCACGCTCACTTCATGATTCTCCTATCCTCGCAAACATGGTCTCTTGTCATCTCCCTTGACAAGTGTCACACTCTCCCTATCATTATACATTACACGGTTTTCATTATCTCTCATGTCTCTACCCTTCTCTCGTATCACTAGGTACCTAAGCTTTCTTTTTCACCTTCACACACACAGTCTCCACTCGTCTTTCACTTTGTCTTTATCTCTATGGGATTCTCTCACACACCCTATATATCTCTAGATATGAATCATACCACTAAAATTACTCTCTCCCTCTCCTGTAGACACAACATTTGTTGCAGTCTCCTTTTCATCTCCATCCCAGACTGACATTATTCATTTGTTTACCGATCAGACAAACTCCCCCCCTCTCTCTCTCTCACACACACACAACTCCTGCTTCCACTCCCCTTCCTGACTACCATCTCTCTCTCACACACAAAACTCTCGCTTTCGCACCCCCGACTCATATTTCTCTCACAAACATTTATCGACTAGCCACTAGATAGGTTTATACACCCGCACGCTCGTGCTTCCACTATCGCATACATGTCTCTCTCCCGCTCCTTGTATCTATGTAGATTTTTCTTCCCTTCTTGAGACACGCCATCTCGATCGTGCACACACACACTATTGCCTCCTTTTAAGCTAATACCTATCGCACACACACTCTTTGTGTCTTTGTCAAACATGCACTCCGTCCTCCTCCTCTCTCCCTCTATCTCTCACACACACATGGGCTTTTTGCAACAACTAGCAAGATGCCCATGCGTTGCACGGAACATCAAGATGCATTCGTATGAGTAGTTTATCTTGTGGGAGAAAAGGATGAACAAGGGAAGGCCTTATTTGCAAGTGTGGAGAGGGGTGTGGGTACCTTTTTGCAAAATTGCAATAGTTTCGTTCCTATCTGTCAGATATAGATCGGACAGCCTATATTGCAGGATGGCAGGCACACGGTCATCACCAACTATGCTTTTTAGTAGGGATAAAAATAGAGTTGGTGATGATGGTGGGCCTTCCATCCTGCAATATAGGCCGTCCGATTTATATCTGCCGTATAGGAAGGAAACTATGGCAATTTACCCGCACTTCTCTCCACATTTGCAGATAAGGCCTTCCCTCGTTCATCCTTTTCTCCCACAAGATCTTCATGTTTCGTGCAACGCATGGGCATCTTGCTAGTAAGAGTAGAAATTAGACATATACCACTTCTCGAATCTTGAAACCAACAACATTCCTCCCTTATCTCATCAAAACCGCCAAAGAAATATATTTTGAGTGAAACATAACATATTTTTAGTGATATACGTATTTCAGAACTAGACTTTTTTTCTATCAAATCAGTGAATATTTATTAATCTACTCTGATCATGTGGCAACGCATTGACACATTGCTAGTAGTTATTATAATTTGTTGGACACCAGACAAACGGTGGAGTACATATACGAAGAGAAGAGGCGCACGCACGCAGTCGATCTCTCGCTGTCTCACACACATGAGTGTTACATAAAGGCAACGTTAACAAATAATCCCTAAAACCCTAGGTGCACGATTGCTGCATTCGCGGGTACCGGGTACGTGGTGGAGCGCACCTTTGTAGGAATGGTCAGCTCGCATGATAATTTGATCCATAGGAGTTGATGGTCAGCACCACAGGTGAATGACTTGGAGGCGGTGGCTCTCCAGTTGCCACAGATCGAGTAGCCATGTTTAAAATATAATTTTTTTAGTGGGGTTAAGAGTTCCAATTTTCAATGGCGCGTTATAAGTACTAAGTAGTTTTTAGAACGATTGGTATGGAGCGAAAATGGAATTCATAGTACTACGTACCTCCTTGGCGTATGGTTGTATGGGTTTATGTTGCGAGATGTTGAACCTGGTAGTTCTAGGGCAAATACTATGGTTTAGATTTAGATGTTGGTTTTCAGTAATGGAAATCGGAAGGGGGAAACCCTTATTTGATTAAAAAAACTACTACCTCCGTTCTAGTTTACTAGTCCCCATCGTATTTTGGGTCAAAGTTTATCCACGAATTTTACTTGTAAAATGTGAATGAAAAATGAGATTTTGTTATACCCAAACAAAAAAGGACTGGAGGGAGTGATTGCTCTGACACGGACGTGACCTCTCATAGCGCGGGCATTGAACCAGCGCGCCGGCCAAGAGGGCCCCACTCGCTGCAGGCCCAGCTGAACAAGCCTCCTCGCCGCATGCAACCGGCTTCAGATTACCCCGCGTGCCATCATTGAGTCTGCACGTGTGCCGGCAACACGTCCTTCCGCGAGCCGGCCGGCATTTTAGAACACAAAAAATGATCAAAATATAATTAATTACGCATGGTCTTTACTTGTTGTGCTCGCACTGGTAGCAGGAACTACGGGTTTTTCTTTATTCATAACTCTTCTTGATTTGTTTTGGCTTTGAAGTGAATCATGGTTGTGGACATTATGTATGAATGTGCAGATATCTGTGAACATGAGTTTGATGTGGAAGTTGAACTTGGAATGTCGGGCTTGCGCGTGAACTATACCATGTCCAATGCTTCGTCTGCTATTGTTTGGAAAGTAATTGTTGTTATTACATGACCCGAAAAAATATTTTGTGCCACATCAGTAGACGCACGGACATCACAACAGGCATGCTAACTGGATAAACATTTGAACCTAGCTACTATGAAGGAAATTCTGTATTGACAACAGTTTTAGATAGCAGGAGACGCCCAGCCTACTCTACCTCTGCTAGCTTAATTCTGGCTTCTTCCATCTCTTCTTTGGCATGGGTGAAGAGAGCATCTGATTGCTCTTTTCGCTTCTTCAGGAACTCAGCTACATTCTCAAGGGTTGCTGCATGCTTTCTTTCAGCCTTTACTAGAGCCACGAGGACACGAACAGCTGACGACTCCACCTAGCTTGTGTGTAATCCAGCATCATCTTGGAATTTGCACCTTGTGTCTAATCCAACATCATTAGGGAACTGGCACCTTGTGTGTAATCCAGCCTCATTTTGGAAACATGATCTCAAGGTTGACCATCCTTCCCTCCTCACAGGAACTGCATCCTGACATGAAGTTACTTCTTTTTTAGATCAATACTAGCAACCCAGATCCATTTAGTAGAAGCCAGATAAACAGAACTGGGAGAAGTGAATTCAAAAGGAAAAAAATATAAAAACAGACTACAAGGTGAGAACACCCACTTCCTACATCAAGCTAAAAACGAAAGCATTAATTAGGACGATTAAGACTCTTCTTATTACACATCAAAGAACACGAGGCTTAAGAGAAACAGAAACTACAACATATACACATCGAAGAACACGAGGCTAAACGAAAGTAATTGAAAGGGTGTTACTTACCGAAGCTCATTTTACAGGTTCGGTGCAGCTCCTCTTTAACTTGCCACGCTCCTTGAAGATGTCCCCAATATCCCATGTTTGGTCTTCATTGCTCCTCTGCATGTTCACACTCGTGGTTTTAAAATCTCAACATGGCAAGAAAAATATACTACTAGTAATACTTGCGCATCTTGTGGGAAACTTTAAAGAACTCGTCTGCCATGTTAGAGAATCTCCAACAGAATCACAACGCGTGGCGCTTTAAAAAAGCGTTTACCATGCTGAGATCGAGAAGTAGAGATAGAGAGTAGAGACTAGAGAGTAGAGGATAGTTCTCAGCATAGATAGATAAAAAATAGATTATTCAACTACTCCTCGTCGTCCGACTCCTCCTCGGTGATTTCCTCCTCCGATGTCTGACTGTAGGCGTGAAGATACCAATCATGGTCGGATTCCCAGGGCGATGCTGCTCCTAGCCTCATGTTGAATTGAGCGTCCGCTTTTCGCTGACGCTTGTCCTCTCGATGGGCGGCTCGCTCCGCCCTCCTCTTATCCCTCTCCGCCCTCCTTTGCGTGTAGAACTCGCGCTCGTTGATGATGTCCTGCGGGAAGCATTGGCGCCACAGCGCCATGGCTTCCTCGTCCATCTCGGTGATGCCGAGACGGTGCGCCCACCTCCGGTTGTCGCGACGATCCTCATTGGTGATAAGCCGCGGCAGAGGCGCGAGCTCCTGTGCCCGCTCCCGCGTCAGCACATTGGGGAAGTTCAATGTTCTATGAGGCCACCGGAGGCGCCAGGCCGCCGCGTCGTACGAATGGGCGGCCTCGCTGGCGGTGTCGAAATTGCCGAGGCCGAGGCGCATCCAGCGGAACCGGATCTCGGCGGATAAGCCGCCGGAGGGGTGCGTGCGGATGCGGCGGTATCCCCACGTTTCCCGGTGATGCGGCAACGAGGCGAGAAAGAGCGGGGAGAGAGTGGTGGCGAGGCACAAAGCGGGGAGAGAGTGGTGGAAAGGTACAGAGCGGTGGGAGGGCGTTGGATTTTATAAAGCGCACCGGATGCCGCGCGCCAAAACTAGGGCACGCCCGGCCGCTTTTTCTCGCGCGCGCGCAATCCTTTCCTGACGTCTCTGCTATCTCTACTCTCTTCTCTACTGTTATATTTATTTTATATTTAATATTTATCTCTACTTCTCTACTCTCTACTTTTGTTCTCTACTTTTTTATTTCTTATAAAAAATAGAGTTGGTGATGATGGTGTGCCTGCCATCCTGCAATATAGGCCGTCTGATTTGTATCTGACAGATAGGAAGGAAACAATGGCAATTATGCAAAAAGTTACCCACACCCCTCTCCAGATTTGCAAATAAGGCCTTCCCTCGTTCGTCCTTTTCTCCCACAAGATAAACTACTCACACAAATGCATCTTGATGCGTGCAATGCATGGGCATCTTGCTAGTTCTAAAAAACTTTGCATCATTTGCCACACTAATGGTTGTAGATGAAAAACTTACCCAAGCATAGCGCGATACAGGAGCGATGCACAATTACAAGCTGATATTTTGTTGGACAATGGAGGCTATAACCAATTACTTTTACGGGAACAATAGCACCCAGGAAATTTGAAGGGTAGGTATGAACAAAATTGGAACTGCAGATGTACTGCTGAGTGATTCAATACACACATTACCGATCGAGGAGGAGAACGATGGTCGCGGCTGCCTCTGTGAGTCATGGCCGGCAATGGGAGTCAGTTCATTGTCCACGACGGTGGTGCTTCTGCGCTTGGCATCAGCTTCGGGGAAGCAGATCCTAGACCGTGGAAGACAGTGCTGGGGAAGAAGCTCTGTGTACGACGACAACGGTGGACCAGCTCTAGTGCAGCGTACGAGGTCGTCGATGAGGCAGATGCGCTGTAGTTGACAAGTGCGCCGATGTAGATGGGGAGGAGCACGAAGGTTGCGGTGCCGTGGAGAAGTCTATTATTCAGGTGTACTAATCTGGGTGCCGTGGTGGGGTTTGCTAGGTAGGGTGAACCTGAAGTTACGAAAATAGACCCCTACCAAGCGTCATCCGTAGGCCTGTTCCGAAGGCTATGATGGTAACTTCTTGCTACGTCTTGAGCTAGCGTTGGTTTTCCCCGAAGAGGAGGGGGTGATGGAGCATAGTAGCGTAAGTATTTCCCTCAATTTTTGAGAACCAAGGTATCAATCCAGTAGGAGGTCACGCGCAAGTCCCTCGTACCTGCACAAAACGGTAGCAACTCGCAACCAATGCTTAGGGGTTGTCAATCCCTTCACGGTCACTTACGAGAGTGAGATCTGATAGAGATAATATTTTTGGTATTTTGGTATAAAGATGCAAAGTGAAAAGTAAAAGCAAAACAAGTAAAATAAAGTAATGGAGATTGATATGATGAGAATAGACCCGGGGGCCATAGGTTTCACTAGTGGCTTCTCTCGAGAGCATAGATATTCTATGGTGGGTGAACAAATTACTGTTGAGCAATTGATAGAATTGAGCATAGTTATGAGGTTATCTAGGTATGATCATGTATATAGGCATCACGTCCGTGACAAGTAGACCGACTCCTGCCTGCATCTACTACTATTACTCCACTCATCGACCGCTATCCAGCATGCATCTAGAGTATCAAGTTAAAAACAGAGTAACGCCTTAAGCAAGATGACATGATGTAGAGGAATAAATTCATGCAATATGATAAATACCCCATCTTGTTATCCTTGATGGCAACAATACAATACGTGCCTTGCAACTCTTTCTGTCACTGAGTAAGGACACCGCAAGATTGAACCCAAAGCTAAGCACTTCTCCCATTGAAAGAACTACCAATCTAGTTGGCCAAAACAAACAAATAATTCGAAGAGACTTGCAAAGATAACTCAATCATACATAAAAGAATTCATAGAAGATTCAAATATTATTCATAGATAAGTTGGATCATAAACCCACAATTCATCGTTCTCAACAAACACACCGCAAAAAGAAGATTACATCGAATAGATCTCCACGAGAGAGGGGGAGAACATTGTATTGAGATCCAAAAAGAGAGAATAAGCCATCTAGCTACTAGCTATGGACCCGAAGGTCTGAAGTAAACTACTCACACTTCATCGGAAGGGCTATGGTGTTGATGTAGAAGCCCTCCGTGATGGATGCCCTCTCCGGCGGAGCTCCGGAACAGGCCCCAAGATGGGATCTCGTGGATACAGGAAGTTGCGGCGGTGAAATTAGGTTTTTGGCTCCCCTTGTCTATTGGGGGTACGTAGGTATATATAGGAGGAAGGAGCACGTCGGTGGAGCTCCGAGGTGCCCACGAGGCAGGGGGCGCGCCCGCCACCCTCGTGACCTCCCCGGAAACTTCTTGGAGTAGGGTCCAAGTCTCCTGGATCACGTTCGGTGAGAAGATCACGTTCCCAAAGGTTTCATTCCGTTTGGACTCCGTTTGATATTCTGTTTCCTCGAAATACTGAAATAGGCAAAAAACAGCAATTCTGGGCTGGGCCTCCGGTTAATAGGTTAGTCCCAAAAATAATATAAAAGTGGAAAATAAAGCCCAATATAGTCCAAAACAGTAGATAAAGTAGCATGGAGCAATCAAAAATTATAGATACGTTGGAGACGTATCAGGCATCCCCAAGCTTAATTCCTGCTCGTCCTCGAGTAGGTAAATGATAAAAAGAGAATTTTTGATGCGGACTGATACTTTGGCATAATTTCAATGTAAATCTTCTTAATCATGGTATGAATATTCAGATCCGAAAGGTTCAAGACAAAAGTTCATATTGACATAAAAATGATAATACTTCAAGCATACTAATCAAACAATTATGTCATCTCAAAATAACATGGCCAAAGGAAGTTCATCCCTACAAAATCATATAGTTAGGCTATGCTTCATTTTTGTAACACAAAGATGTTCCCAACTTCTATACCCCCGATGACAAGCCAAGCAATTGTTTCATACTCAAATAATCTCAAAAAAATTCAACCTTCACGCAATACATGAGCGCGAGCCATGGACATAGCACTATGGGTGGTATAGAATATGATGATGGGGATTGTGTGGAAAAGACAAAAAAAGGAGAAAGTCTCACATCAAGGAGGCTAATCAATGAGCTATGGAGATGCCCATCAATTGATGTTAATGCAAGGAGTAGGGATTGCCATGCAACGGATGCACTAGAGCTAAGAATGCTCAACAAAAGAAAACTAGTGGGTGTGCATCCAACTTGCTTGCTCATGAAGACCTAGGGCATTTTGAGGAAGCCCATCGTTGGAATATACAAGCCAAATTCTATAATGAAAAATTTTCACTAGTATGAACAAGACAACTTATGAGACACACTATATGAAAATCATGGTGCTACTTTGAAGCACAATATATGAGACTCACTACATGAAGAACAAGGTGCTACTTTGAAGCACAAGTGTGGAAAAGAGATAGTAGCATTGCCCTTTTTATTTTCTCCTTCCTTTTTTTTGGCCTTTCTTTTGTTATTTTTGGCCTTTATCTTTTTTTATTGGGCAATGCTCTAATAATGATGATCATCACACTTCTATTGATTACAACATAATGATTACAACTCGATACTAGAACAAGATATGACTCTATATGAATGCCTCCGGTGGTGTACCGGGATGGTGCAATGAATCAAGAGTGACACGTATGAAAAATAATGCATGGTGGCTTTGCCACAAATACGATGTCAACTACAAGATCATGCAATGGAAATATGACAAAAGTAAAGCATGTCATGATGATGATGATGATGATGATGGAAGTTGCATGGCAATATATCTCGGAATGGCTATGGAAATGCCATGATAGGTAGGTATGGTGGCTGTTTTGAGGAAGATATAGAGAGGTTTATGTGTGAAAGAGCGTATCATATCACGGGGTTTGGATGCACCGGCGAAGTTTGCACCAACTCTCAATGTGAGAAAGGGCAATGCACGGTACCGAAGAGGCTAGCAAATGGCGGAAAGGTAAAAGTGCGTATAATCCATGGACTCAACATTAGTCAAAAGAACTCATATACTTATTGCAAAAATTTAGAAGTCATCAAAAATCAAGTACTACGCGCATGCTCCTAGGGGGATAGATTGGTAGGAAAAGACCATCGCTCGTCCCCGACCGCCACTCATAAGGATGCACAAGCCAGGTACACTTCATGCTTCAAATTTGTTACACAACTTTAACCATACGTGCATGCTACGGGACTTGCTAACTTCAACACAAGTATTTCTCAAATTCACAACTACTCAACTAGCACGACTATGATATTATCACCTCCATATCTCAAAACAATTATCAAGCATCAAACTTATCTTAGTATTCAACCCACTAAAAAGAAAGTTTCACATATCTTGAATACCAAGTATATTAACATTAAGCAAATTACCATGCTATTAACGACTCTCAAAATAATCTAAGTGAATTATGAGAGATCAAGTTTCTTTAAAACAAACCACCACCGTGCTCTAGAAGATCTAAGTGAAGCACTAGAGCAAAAATTATCACGCTCAAAAAGATATAAGTGAAGCACATAGAGCAAACTATCAAGCTCAAAAGATATAAGTGAAGCACATAGAGTATTCTAACAAATTTCAATTCATACATGGCTCTCTCAAAAGGTGTGTACAGCAAGGATTATTGTGGTAGACTAACAAGCAAAGACACAAATAATACAAGACGCTCCAAGCAAAACACATATCATGTGGTGAATAAAAATATAGCTCCAAGTAAATTACCGATGGAAGTGGACGAAAGAGGGGATGCCTTCCGGGGCATCCCCAAGCTTTGAATTTTTGGTGTCCTTGGATTATCTTGGGGGTGACATGGGCATCCCCAAGCTTAGGCTCTTTCCACTCCTTGTTCCATAATCCATCAAAAGAATTCACCGAAAACTTGAAAACTTCAGAACACAAAACTCAATAGAAATCTCGTGAGCTCCGTTAGAGAAAGAAAACAAAAGACTACTTTAAGGTACTGTAGTGAACTTTTTGTTTATTTGTATTGGTGTTAAACCTACTGTATTCCAACTTCTCTATGGTTTATAAACTATTTTACTAGCCATAGATTCATCAAAATAAGCAAACAACACACGCAAAACAGAATCTGTCAAAAACAGAACAGACTGTAGTAATCTGTTACTAACGCAAACTTCTGGAACCAAAAAAATTCTACCAAAATTAGAATACCTGGGCAATTTGTTTATTGATCAGAAGAAATTGGAATCACTATTTTATCACGTTCTGGTGATTTTTGACAATTCGGGCACTGAGCGCAAAGATTCTGGAAATTACAGCAAGATCAAATAACTATCTTCCAAGAAGATCTAATAGGTTTAACTTGGCACAAACACTAATTAAAAGATAAAACCACATCTAAACAGAATCTAGATGTATTATTTATTCCTAAACATAACCAAAAACAAAAAACACAAAATAAAATTGGGTTGCCTCCCAACAAGCGCTATCGTTTAACGCCCCTAGCTAGGCATAAAAGCAAGGATAGATCTAGGTATTGCCATCTTTGGTAGGCAATCCATAAGTGGATCTCATGATAGATTCATATGGTAATTTTATTTTATTTCTAGGAAAGTGTTCCATGCCCTTCTTTAAGGGAAATTGGAATTTAATATTCCCTTCCTTCATATCAATAATTGCACCAATCGTTCTAAGGAAAGGTCTACCAAGAATAATAGGACATGAAGGATTGCAATCTATATCAAGAACGATAAAATCTATGGGCACATAATTCCTATTTGCAACAATAAGAACATCATTAATTCTTCCCATAGGATTTTTAATAGTGGAATCTGCAAGATGCAAGTTTAGAGAGCAATCATCAAAGTCACGGAAATCTAGCAAATCACACAAAGCTTTGGGGATAGTAGAGACACTAGCACCCAAATCACACAAAGCATAAAACTTGTAATTTTTAATTTTTATCTTAATTGTAGGTTCCCACTCATCATGGAGTTTTCTAGTGATAGAAACTTTCAACTCAAGCTTTTCTTCATAAGATTGCATTAAGGCGTCAAAAATGTGTTCGGTAAAGGACTTATTTCCACTATAAGCATGAGGAGAATTTAACACGGATTGCAACAAGGAAATACAATCAATTAAAGAGCAGTTTTCATAGTAGAATTCCTTGAGATCCAAAATAGTGGGTTTAGCAATATCTAGATTTTTATTTCTTTCAATCCCTTTTTTATCAATTTCATCATCAGGATCTAAAAACTCAGAATTCTTAGAACGCCTTCTAGGTAAGGGAAGATCATAATCAGATTCATCAAGATTCACATTGCAAAACAACGATTTAATAGGGGACACATCAATAACTTTCAGATCTTCATCTTGATTTTCATAGGAATTCGGTTTAGCGGCCATCTTATTGACTAAGGTGGCTTGCATATCCAAAATTTCAGCGGTCATTTTTTCAAGATGAGCAATTTGGGCTCTTACACCATCAAATTCTTTGGACATATCATCGAGCTCTTTATTCATATAACTCATAAAACTCCTTTGTTCCTTAAGCTCGTTTCTAAAGAAATTATTATGCTCAAATTGCAAGACCATAAACTTCCTGACATTGTTTTCGATATCTTCTAGCCTTTTAAGGTGAAGATCACCAAAATTAGGTAAGGCCATCGTGACGAACAAGCAAGCAAACTAACACACGAGAAAACAAAAGGCAAAGGGAAAGAGAGGGCGAATAAAACGGCAAGGGTGAAGTGGGGGGAGGAAAACGAGAGGCAAATGGCAAATAATGTAATGCGAGAGATAGAGATTGTGATGGGTACTTGGTATGTTGACTTTTGCGTAGGCTTCCCCGGCAATGGCGCCAGAAATGGCTGGTTGACGGGAGAGTAAATCTTGACTTGACTTGGCGTAGGCCTCCCCGGCAACGGCGCCATAAATGGCTCGTTGACGGGAGAGTAAATCTTGACTTGACTTGGCGTAGGCCTCCCCGTCAACGGCGCCAGAAATCCTTCTTGCTACATCTCGAGCTAGCGTTGGTTTTCCCCGAAGAGGAGGGGGTGATGCAGCACAGTAGCGTAAGTATTTCCCTCAGTTTTTGAGAACCAAGGTATCAATCCAGTAGGGGGTCACGCGCAAGTCCCTCGTACCTGCACAAAACGGTAGCAACTCGCAACCAACGCTTAGGGGTTGTCAATCCCTTCACGGTCACTTACGAGAGTGAGATCTGATAGAGCTAATATTTTTGGTATTTTTGGTATAAAGATGTAAAGTGAGAAGTAAAAGCAAAACAAGTAAAATAAAGCAATGGAGATTGATATGATGAGAATAGACCCGGGGGCCATAGGTTTCACTAGTGGCTTCTCTCAAGAGCATAGATATTCTACGGTGGGTGAACAAATTACTGTTGAGCAATTGATAGAATTGAGCATAGTTATGAGGTTATCTAGGTATGATCATGTATATAGGCATCATGTCCGTGACAAGTAGACCGACTCCTGCCTGCATCTACTACTATTACTCCACTCATCGACCGCTATCCAGCATGCATCTAGAGTATTAAGTTAAAAACAGAGTAACGCCTTAAGCAAGATGACATGATGTAGAGGAATAAATTCATGAAATATGATAAATACTCCATCTTGTTATCCTCGATGGCAACAATACAATACGTGCCTTGCAACTCTTTCTGTCACTGAGTAAGGACACCGCAAGATTGAACCCAAAGCTAAGCACTTCTCCCATTGAAAGAACTACCAATCTAGTTTGCCAAACCAAACAGATAATTCGAAGAGACTTGCAAAGATAACTCAATCATACATAAAAGAATTCAGAGAAGATTCAAATATTATTCATAGATAAGTTGGATCATAAACCCACAATTCATCGTTCTCAACAAACACACCGCAAAAAGAAGATTACATCGAATTGATCTCCACCAGAGAGGGGGAGAACATTGTATTGAGATCCAAAAAGAGAGAAGAAGCCATCTAGCTACTAGCTATGGACCCGAAGGTCTGAAGTAAACTACTCACACTTCATCGGAAGGGCTATGGTGTTGATGTAGAAGCCCTCCGTGATGGATGCCCTCTCCGGCGGAGCTCCGGAACAGGCCCCAAGATGGGATCTCGTGGATACAGGAAGTTGCGGTGGTGAAATTAGGTTTTTGGCTCCCCTTGTCTATTGGGGGTACATAGGTATATATAGGAGGAAGGAGCACGTCGGTGGAGCTCCGAGGGGCCCACGAGGCAAGGGGCGCCCCCAAGGGGGGGCGCGCCCTCCACCCTCGTGACCTCCCCGGAAACTTCTTGGAGTAGGGTCCAAGTCTCTTGGATCACGTTCGGTGAGAAGATCACGTTCCCGAAGGTTTCATTCCGTTTGGACTCCGTTTGATATTCTATTTCCTCGAAATACTGAAATAGGCAAAAAATAGCAATTCTGGGCTGGGCCTCCGGTTAATAGGTTAGTCCCAAAAATAATATAAAAGTGGAAAATAAAGCCCAATATAGTCTAAAACAGTATATAAAGTAGCATGGAGCAATCAAAAATTATAGATACGTTGGAGACGTATCACTTCCCACTGCTCGAATCAGGGTCGCAGGAGATTTTTCCGCCGACCACAAAATTTTGTGACACTGAACTCCCAGTGTGGCGTGTTGGGTGATTCAGCCAAGCAACTAGCGAGTAGTACTAGTAAACTCTACATATTAGGTTTGACCGAAGTCAAACTTCCTAAAGTTTGATCAAGTTTATAGAAAAATATAAACATTTACCATAACAGATATGTATGATGTGAAAGTACATTCAATGATGAATCTAATGGTATTTATTTGTTATTGTATATGTTAATATTTTTTGTTATAAACTTTCTGAGAGTTCACAAAACTTGACTTTGACCAATGCTAATACACGGACTTAAATAAAACGGAGGGTGTACACATTTGTTTTCTTAGTATCTAGTGAATTAATCATTTGTTGAAATTGTGAAATAAATATAGTAGGCTACTGACTTCGAATGTAATGGTCTATACAATTCAATAGTTACAATCATTGTCGAATTCCAAGATGTATACGAGGTCTATAGTACTTCACAACATGCTCAAACTCACATAATCCCAGTTAAATGACAATCAAAATGCATTTCATAGTTATTACTTTGTAGGATGCAATAAAATCAACAATAACTCTACATCAGCCATTATAAAAGCAACAGTGTGAATGAAACGTGCAGAGAGAACTTGCGAAGATGGAGCAGATAGGGCGGGAAAGATTGTATGTATGTGGACGAGAGAGTAGGAGACAAACCTAACGAAACAGGGAGAGAGAGAGAGCAGAAGAAGTTAGATCTGTGAGAAAGATGGAGACATGTAATATACGTGAGATGCGTGTGCATACGGATTCTGTACACGTGGAAGGAGAAGAGACAACAGGTCTGATGAGAGAGCTGGAAAAACATGGACGAGAGGGGAAGGATCTCATGGGTTGAGGGATTGATAAATTTGTGCGGGGGATAGAGGGATTGGTAATTTTGTGCGAGAGAGAGAGGGTGGGGGGAGGAGTCAGTCAGTCGTCATCACATCATCCCGCTTCCAAATGGCCCCGCATTCTCTAGCACAGTGTGGTCTCCATCTTCGATCTCCTTGATGCCCTCTTTGAAGATTGATGTGTGCATGCTGGGGTGCAGAGAAGCACACGCGAGAGTGGTCGACATATAACCTTGGATGGGGATGAATTGTGTGCTCGGGGGAGGGGGTGTGTGTGTTGTGTGCTGTGTGTGTGTGTGTCACATATTGAGAGAAAACAAACCTAAGGAGAGAAATGTGTGTGTATGTGACGGAAAGCTACATGCTAAATAGGGTATTCACGAAGAGATTGTGCATGCGAGATAGAGAGCGATGTGCAGGCCTTGAGGTGGGCACGGGCCGGGTGAGGGTTATCAAAATGTGCACGTTGATGCATGTGTTACATGCGATCATGCGAGTGACGGACGAATCGAGAGAGATGGTTGTTGTGTTATGGATGCTCCTCTCTCTTTCACACACACAAGTAAAATAGAAGACCGTTCTCTCATGTATACACAACATATCCGCATCTGTCTATGTCTCACTCATGCATGAACATTTGCACATTCACACCTCTGTATGTCTCTATCACACGCACACCGTCTCCACATTGCCCTTCCGCCACAACACACATATGGACACATACACACGTTCTCTCTCAGTCACACACACAAAATCAGTATTAAAAAACCTAGGGCGCACCTAAAACGTCCAAATCCAAATAAACATGAACTAGAGCTAAATTCAAATATATGGAAATATTGTTGCGTCAAGAACTTTTCTAGGAAAAAAAGTTGGGCAATATTCGGGGATTGTTTTCACACACACAAAAAGGTTCGGTGGATGCCCTTCGAGCGCGACACGGTGACGCACCGTTCGATCGACCGTGCGGCCGCGGTTCACGAGCTTGCACAAGATTCTATATCGTGGTTGTGGTAACTAATAAAAGCACTGCCTAAGTCTAATGTTTATGTGCACTAGTACGATTTTCTTTTAAGTTTGACCAACCCTATATAAAACTAAACTAAGCTCCCATACGCGCACTCATGAATATGCCACCGCCGCCGTTGCACATGCCGGTGCCTGCCTGCTCCGGCCAACAATTTCTCGCCCATCACTGCCGTCTTGCCGCCATCCCTATAGCATGAAGCCGAAGGCTCGCCCGCTCACGTCGTCTGCAGTCTCTCCTCGTGATGTCGCCGCACTGCCAAGCACGCGAGCAGCTGGTGGAGCCGCGTCTATGCATGCAGCGTATAAAGAGGAGGACGAGCACGTCCTCCAGCACGCCAGCGAGGAGGAACTAGCGTGCCATTGTCGCATCCACCCGCGCGGAGGAGGCGCGCATGGTGGCTGCCGCGGCGGAAGCCGGTCACACGCGCGTCGAGCCAGCAAACCGGGTGATGCGGAGCATCCCAAGGTCATCCCCATGGACCTACTATCGCCTCACCAAGTACCTAGCGAACCCATGACACGAGCACGCGCAAGAGCTCTCGAAACCGAGGTGACATCACTCCTCTCAGGTTTCCACTTCGATGCACATGAGACATGGCTACTACCTCATACGGACACATTGTGCATACTCAGGTACCATGGAGAAGCTAAGGAGCAAGGAGAAGAAGAAGAGGAAGATGGACGTGAAGACGGAGAAGAATAAGTGATGAAGAAGAAGCTCCAGGCTCTTGACGACCGGCCAGGATCAGATGTCCGACGACCTCCAGGCTCCGGACGTCCGACCCAGACCGGACGTCCGACACTTCCACACCCGAGCCAAAACTACGGACTTCCGACGCTCCACGGATGACCGACGCTCCTCGGACGACCGACCCCGACCGGACGTCCGACCGAAGACCACCCGAGCCGAATCTACGGACGTCCGACAGGCATCGGACGTCCGGGCCCTCACGAGCCTCCGGACGACCAGTGACCCCCGGACGTCCGACGCCTGTGTGTTGTTTCATGTTGGGCCGCAGCCCATGTACCCCTTCGCCCCCTCTTTGCATTAGACTATATATAGACCTCCTATTCCTTCTAGCTAGGGTTAGCATTGGTTTAGCTCATTTTGGAGATAGAGCATTGCTCATCTACATCGGATCTACTCGACGAGAGAGACCGCGACCTCTACGGAGAAGATCCCTTTGGATTTAAGACCTCCTTGCGGAGAAGATCATCAGACCCCCTCTTGGGCGGCCCCATCAAGACCTCCTCACGGAGAAGACCGTTACCTCTTGTATCGTCCGTTGTTGACTTTGGATCTTGTATCTCCCTTTATGTTCATGGATCTAGCACTTGTGCGATCATTCTTGTTGGTTTGAGTGTTCTCTTGTGTCCCCCTTGTGATTTTCCCCTCGTTTCCCTCCTCGCGTTCTTTGTGTTCATCGTGGGATCCGCTCCTTTCGTGAAAGATCTTCCCCTAGGGTTTCTACCCTACATCATCTTGGTATCAAGAGCCATGTTGATTAGGATTTCAGAGCCTCCCCGTTGTGTTGCTAGCCTAGTTTTGTTGTTTTTGTCCCAAATTCGAAAATTCCCCACAAAAATAGCCCCAACTTTTTTTGTGATTTGTTGGTGTGTTGAAATTTTGTTGGTTTGGATACATGGATTTGCTTTGTTTTGAGTGGATCTAGCTTTTCCCCCTTGTCTCCACCCTTTCCATCCACAAAATCCTCCGGATTTGACGATTTCCCACAACTCCATCACGAACCCTAGCAGTTCTTCCCGTGCCTGAGTTGCGCCCAGGCATTGGACGTCTGACGACCGGATGACGAGCCCAGCCCGGACATCCGACAAACCCTGATGAAACTGATTTTTTTTCATTTTTGCACCACCCCGCCCCACTTTTCCGCATACGCACTCCTACAACCTATACACCATCACCACTTCCGCATACCACCACCATTTCTTACCCGTTTCGCACTACAACACGTGTTGCCACTTCGAGCTTTGAGAATTTGAGTTGCGGTTCCTTATCCTTTTGTGTTTCGGCTATCTAGGTACGATTTGACATCAACATCACTTCTGCTCATCTTCGCCACGGACGCGTCATCAACAACGTCCACCTCTACTACATCTTGGTATTCGTGCCACCATTTTGACACCATACCTTCTGCAGGAAACGGTAACCTCATCTTGGTATTGGACATATCACTCTTGCCATTACATTGATAGCCATCATAGCCTTACTCCGTGGCATTGCTTACCCATCGAGACTAGCCATTGAGTATTGCCGGCAAAGAGACTTGTGCACATTAGTGATCATACTTCCCATAGCATACATACATCATTGTTGCATATATTGGTATCATCTCTTGTGTCACAAAGTTGTCATCGCATACACAATTGCTATCTTGGTTCATCAAGCATTGCATGAGAAAAGAGCGCAAACACCAAAGAGCCAAACAAGATTTTAAGAAAAGAGGAAAGATAAGCAAAGAGCTTTTAAGCAAGTACCATAGCATTATACAACATTAATATTGTCATACTCGATCATCTTGGATCATATCATAGAAACACCTTGCATAGAGCATACTTGGGATAGAAGTCGTTGCATTTTTGCTAAGTAGGTTGTGCACAAGTTCTTTGTATGCGCCTGTCGGTGTCAAAACCGACGGATCTCGGGTAGGGGGTCCCGAACTATGTGTCTAGGCCGGATGGTAACAGGAGGCAGGAAACACGATGTTTTACCCAGGTTCGGGCCCTCTTGATGGAGGTAAAACCCTACGTCCTGCTTGATTAATATTGAAGATATGGGTAGTACAAGAGTAGATCTACCACGAGATCAAGGAGGCTAAACCCTAGAAGCTAGCCTATGGTATGATTGTCGTATATGGAGTTGATTCCCTACGGACTACAACCCTCCGGTTTATATAGACACCGGATAGGGTTAGGGTTACATAGAGTCGGTTACAATGGTAGGAGATCTTGAATATCCGCATTGCCAAGCTTGCCTTCCAAGCCAAGGAAAGTCCCATCCGGACACGGGACGAAGTCTTCAATCTTGTATCTTCATAGTCCTGGAGTCCGGTTGAAGGTATAATCCGGCTATCCGAACACCCCCTAATCCAGGACTCACTCAGTAGCCCCCGAACCAGGCTTCAATGACGACGAGTCCGGCGCACAGATTGTTCGGCATTGCAAGGCGGGTTCTTCTCCAAATCTTGTGTACCTGTAGGAATAATGTCCGATTTTGGTAATGTAGTGCTCCTCGGCTTCCACGCCCAATAATGGCCGTCCTCCATGTGTCAAACGAATGCGAAAAGCCGGGGCGTTTTTACACCCACACCCCTAGCCGTATAAACGAGCCGCCTATTTAATGGGATGGGGATTTAGGTCCAAACCACATCTTCTTCTTTCCGCGAGTTATCATCAGAGCGCTTCCAGCAAAGGTCCATTCCAACATGACCAGCCGTTGCAGCTCCTCCCCTCGCCCCTCCGGTCCCAAACCCGGGGACAGGGAGAGTTGCACCATCCCGCATAGCGAGTTAGTGTCGCTTCAGGCCAAGGGATTTCTCCCTCAGGCATACATGGTCCCGATCCGAGCCGGTCTCGCCACCTACAATGGTGGAAAACAAGCGGAGAGCACCCCCAATCCTTCTAAAGGAGAGCGGGTGTGCCTCGTCCCCTATCTAATAAGGGGACTGGGATTTCCAATTCATCCATTTCTCCGCGGGCTTCTGGAGTTCTACGGCCTCCAGCTGCACAATCTCACGCCCGCCTCCGTATTGCATATTGCGGGTTCGTCGCCCTTTGCGAGCTATTTTTAGGCATTGAGGCTCATTTCGCGCTGTGGAAGAGGTTATTCTGCCTCGTGCCCCATTCTCAAGAGGGGTCTATATACCAAGTGGGCGGAGCCGAAGTATGGCGCATCGCCGGGACCGGATACCTATCCGGAACCCCAAAGAAGGTGTCCGAGGACTGGCCTTCGGAATGGTTTTACATAGATGACGTCCCACTATCGGACCCTATCCGGGTCGGTCTCCCTGAGTTCAACAGTGCTCCATTGAAGAAACGCTTGAGCTGGCGTCCGCGGAGCTCTCAGAGAGAAAGCGACAGAGACGTCCTTTACCTGATGGGCCGGATAAGACTGTTTGCTTGTTCTGGACTAACCATGATTGGAGTCATGGCCGCATGCATTACGCGGGGGGTGCATCTGCTTTAATATAGAGGCCACCCCATGTGGGATTTCAATGGGGAGGATGACGCCACATGTTACGGTCGTAAGGGGCCGGCCTCAGCCGCCGCCTTAGTGAAGATCTTATCCTCTTTGTGCAAGCGAGAAAAGGAGGAATTCCTTCGCATCAACCCGCAGGCCGGATTCAGTATGTACGATCCTCCAAGTTGGGTAAGTGAACAATTACGCTTGCCCGTTTGTTTTATACTCCCATGGTTAGATAGGTAGTCTAACGACTTCAATGCAAGAACTGCGATAGGAGGTAAAGGATATAAACAGCCGCCCTCCACAGCCCGAGGACCAAGAACGGTCCCTCAATCTGGACTCCGAAGAGGATCCGGACATATCGGTGGACCTTATCGACGGGGTGTTCCATCAGCTAAGCAAGGACAATACCTTGGTAGCCATTACGGCGGATTACCCAGGGTTAATCCCGGCCTCCCAGGTGACAGAAACCGGGGTATTATTCCCTTGAAAGAGATTCCACCCTCACGTAGCCCGGTGTTTCTGACGACAGCCTTGTTTTGCAGGGGAGATTTCCGAGGCAGGAGGCCGAACCTGCAGTGGCTAGCCAATGAGGGGCCGCAGGGCCCCGTGGGGCAAAAAGGAATGTAGTCCGGACTGAGATGCCGGCGCAAAGGTATAGTGCACCCTTTGTTTCCCTGGAGTTATTCTGTCAGGGCATATTAACGTTCGTGCTATCTTCAGAACGAAGAGACCTCGCCGGACTACATCCGGAGAGGTTGCCAATCGCGCCTCCACCAGCCAGGCTCCAACGTCTGGCCAAGAAGCAGAGGCGAGCACAAGGTGCGCACAGGACGCTCCTCCGACAGAGGATGCAGACAAGCTATCTGCCACAAATTCTGAAGTGGAGAGTGCCATGAACCACAGGCATCGCCGGACAATTCTACGCGACGCTTGTTTCTCCCAAGAGGCTTTAGATGCCTTTAATTCGGGAGATGCGTACCTCCGTGCCGCTCAAAATGGTTTAGCTAGAGCCACGGAGCAGTATGTAAAAGACATACGGGTAAGAAAATTTTGGTTAAATATATATATGCTAGTAGCCCCCGAGACTTGAAGCAGTTAGAGCAACTGATTTAAGGATCATTTAATATGCAACTTCTTACACAGAAGAATACCGTACTGTCCCAGGAGCTAGAAAAGTGCAAGGCCCAACTAGAGGCCGCACTAGCCGCAGCAGGGGAGCCCAAAGAGACCCCCTCAGGTAAGATACACTTCGAAAGATTAGTATTGTGCGGTGTGGGTGCAAATCTGACAAATCATTTTGCAGATGGCGCCGGGCTCGATCCGGACAAGCAACAACTCTTACGCCGGCTAAAGGCTGGTGAGAGTACGTTGACAAAGGTGAGGCGAGAGAAGAATGATCTTCAGGATGCCAACACCAAGCTGGACGTCGAACTTAAAGATGTTCGGGGCCAGCTGTCGGACTCCACGAAGGAGAATCAGCGGCTTCGACGCGGCATTTTTAGTAAGTGCTTGAACAAACTTTGAAAAAAGAGTTCGGCGAGGAAGTCGACTAACAGAGTAATGTCTGTAAGTATGTGAGGGTCGTCCTGTAGAGGAGATGCCCGGTTCTACGGGTGACCTTCTTCCCGAACTCTTGCAACTGCACAAGCGAATTCGGCAGGCGATGCGGGGTATTGCCCAAGCCTTATGGCCTGCCCACTCCGTGCCCGAGGGCCTTGGAGAGCTTGCGGAGAAGCTGAAGGGAGCTCGGTGGTGCTGCCGCTTGTGGAAGATATCGGCCTGCCGACAAGGCGCTAGGAAGGCCTAGGCCATGGTGAAGACCCGTTTTACGAAGTCTGACCCAAACCACATGGCCGATCTCGGACCAGTGGGGCCTGACGGGAAGGAGATCCCTGTAAGCTTAGTATACGGCCAAGTAGAGTTGGCCGCGAAGTATTCCCAGCAGGACTATAAATTAGACAGCCTGTTAGATGGTATAGAAGAGGAATACAATCAGTCAGAATGACTGTGTAATTTTGAATTGACATGTGTAATGCCTTCTAGCCGGATTGTAGATCGTTTGTCGTTGCCGACCTTTTCGCTTCAACCTCGGGACCTGACGGTCCGGAGTGTATCCAAATACCCTAGCGGTTATATAAGAACCGGGGTATGCGTGGAGACCAGGCGTAGGGGTCATCAGTGCTTTATCAGACAAGTGCCCAACTAGTTAGTTATATTACATGGTTAGTAAGAAACATCTTCCAGAGAGAATAGTTCCGTTAAGGGTTCCTTTCGCTGGGAGGCATGCCCTAAGGTGCATGTCCGGACTGCGTGAAGAGACGCAGAAAAAAAGCATCTGGGGGCGCATAAAATGAGTAAAAAGATCATCTTTTATTTCACCGACCGAATATTCCCTTAAGAACGCTAGCTTTCGGCTTCACCCAGTCTGAGGTACACATCCGGCTGACCCGGCAGTAACAATCGCAGAGGTGCTCCCTTTACTGCCTAGCCGAACAATCGGGAACGTAGGGGTAAGCACAAGAGCCAGGCAACCCAGCTTGGCAAAAACTTAAGTCATATCGATGCATATAATGGTGAAGAAAAAAGGTACATGCGGAAGTTTGACGCATGTGTTGGGCGTGAAGCCCGTATAAATAAGCTTCTGTTAAAGAAGCCCCCAGGTTTAATGAGCGCGAGTGGCGCGTCACTAGATGAGCCTTTAAGGGCTATGAAAAAAGAAAAAAATGGGAAGGAGGGAAATGTAAGACAGAAAAATACAAAAAGGGATGGACAGAGGAAGGAGACGAACACAGAGTCCGGCGCTAGGCATAGAATCTTCGGAGACGGGTGGCCTTCCACGGGTTCGGCTCGAGTCGGTTGTTCGACGCATCTCGCAGGTGGTACGCCCCACCAGTC
This sequence comes from Triticum urartu, assembly GCF_003073215.2. NCBI lineage: Eukaryota > Viridiplantae > Streptophyta > Magnoliopsida > Poales > Poaceae > Triticum > Triticum urartu. The sequence goes on from NC_053025.1 coordinate 286,277,809, forward strand.
AGGACTTGGTCGATTATGAATGGACCTTCCCACTTGGGCTTGAGTTTGTCCTTTTTCTTATCCGGCAGGCGTAGAACTAGTTTGCCAACATTGTAATTTTTGGCCTGTACTTCTCTGCTTTGATATCTTCGGGCCTGCTGTTGATAAAATGCGGAACGGGCTTTTGCCACATCGCGCTCCTCCTCCAAGGCGTCCAAGTTGTCCTGCCGATCGAGCTCGGCTTCTCTTTCTTCGTACATGCGCACTCTAGGTGAGTCATGAATTATGTCGCAAGGCAGAACTGCTTCTGTGCCGTACACCATAAAAAATGGTGTGTACCTGGTGGTGCGATTTGGCGTGGTCCGCAGCCCCCATAGCATGGAGTCGAGCTCCTCTACCCAGTGTGTGTTAGATTCCTTGAGGGACCGCACCAGTCTGGGTTTAATGCCGCTCATGATAAGACCATTTGCACGTTCGACCTGGCCGTTGGTTTGTGGGTGATAGACGGAAGCATAATCGAGCTTGATGCCCATGTTTTTGCACCAGAGTTTTACCTCGTCGGTGGTAAAGTTTGTACCGTTGTTGGTTATGATGCTATGGGGGACGCCATAACGGTGTACAACCCCGGATATGAAGTCTATCACAGGTCCGGATTCGGCCGTTATAACAGGCTTGGCTTCTATCCATTTGGTGAACTTATCCACCATGACCAGTAAGTATTTTTTCCTATGGGTTCCACCTTTAAGGGGTCCGACCACGTCAAGCCCCCAGACCGCAAAAGGCCAGGTGATGGGTATAGTTTGGAGTGCGGTGGGTGGCATATGGCTTTGGTTGGCAAAAAGTTGGCAACCAGCGCATCGTTGGACTAAGTCTTGAGCGTCTGCTCGGGCTGTCGGCCAGTAAAAGCCTGTACGGAAAGCCTTGCTAACAAGGGACCGAGCAGCGGCGTGGTGACCACCGAGTCCGGCATGAATTTCAGCCAGGAGGTTCCGCCCTTCCTCTTCGGAGATGCACCTTTGAAGGACTCCGGTAGTGCTTTTCTTATAAAGTTCTCCCTCATGGACTCTGTAGGCCTTAGATCGCCGCACTATGCAGCGGGCCTCGTTTTGGTCCTCCGGGAGTTCCTGCCTAGTAAGGTAGGCTAGGAATGGTTCTGTCCACGGGGCGATAACCGCCATTATTACGTGGGCTGAAGGTGTAATTTCGTTGGCAGAGCCTCCGATTGTGTCAGATTGTTCGGCGTCGAGTGGTGTGGCTGGGTTCGGGCTGTTATTTGCGGGTTCCCCCTCCCATGCTACGGATGGCTTGAACAATCTTTCCAAAAAGACGTTGGGGGGAACTGCATCGTGTTTTGCTCTGATGCCTGCTAGGACGTCCGCCGCTTGATTGTTTTCTCGGGCTATATGGTGAAACTCCAGCCCTTCGAACCGAGCTGACATTTTTAGGATGGCGTCGCGGTAAGCTGCCATTTTTGGGTCCTTGGAGTCGAAGTCTCCATTTATATGGGATATCGCGAGGTTTGAATCCCCGCGTACCTCTAGGCGCTGGATACCCATGGATACTGCTATCCGGAGGCCATGTAGGAGGGCCTCATATTCGGCTGCATTGTTGGAATCCGTGTACATGATCTGGAGCACATATTGGACTATGTCTCCTGTGGGGGACGTCAGGACGACGCCGGCCCCCAGTCCGGCCAACATTTTGGAGCCGTCGAAATGCATAATCCAGTTTGAATATGTGCCGTACTCTTTAGGGAGCTCGGCCTCCGTCCATTCTGCGATGAAGTCGGCCAAAACTTGCGATTTAATAGCTCGCCGTGGCTTATAGGTTATATCGAACGGGAGAAGCTCGATGGCCCATTTTGCAATCCGGCCCATTGCATCGCGGTTGTTGATAATATCGTTTAGTGGCACTTCCGAGGCTACTGTTATGGAACACTCTTGAAAGTAGTGTCGTAGCTTCTGGGATGCCATGAATACCGCGTATGCAATCTTTTGATAATGCGGGTATCGTGATTTGCATGGAGTGAGGACAGTGGACACGTAGTAGACCGGCCTTTGAAGGGGGAATTTGTGTCCGTCCGTTTCCCGCTCGACAACGAGCACTGCGCTGACAACTTGGTTTGTTGCTGCAATGTACAATAACATTGGTTCGCCGGTGATTGGCGCGGCCAGGACTGGGTTTGTTGACAATATGGCTTTTATTTCATCAAGTCCGGCCGTGGCGGCATCCGTCCACTTGAAGTGTTCGGTGCGCCGAAGGAGGCGATAAAGGGGTAGTGCCTTTTCTCCCAAGCGGGAGATGAAGCGGCTTAAAGCCGCCACACACCCGGTTAATTTTTGTATTTGCTTAAGGTCCTTTGGGACATCCAATTGTGACAAAGCTCGGATCTTGGCCGGGTTTGCTTCAATTCCTCTACCGGATACAATGAAGCCCAAGAGCTTTCCGGCTGGAACGCCGAAGACGCATTTTTCTGGGTTGAGCTTGATGTCATATTTTCGGAGGTTATCGAATGTAAGCCTCAAGTCGTTTACTAGGGATTCAACATGTCTTGATTTGACGACCACATCGTCCACATACGCCTCCACTGTTTTACCGATCTGGTTTGCCAGACATGTCTGGATCATGCGCTGATATGTTGCGCCGGCGTTTTTCAGCCCGAAGGGCATTGTGTTGAAGCAGAATGGGCCATATGGTGTGATGAATGCTGTTGCAGCTTGGTCTGATTCTGCCATCTTGATTTCATGGTAACCGGAGTATGCGTCGAGGAAACACAACAAATTGTGTCCTGCAGTGGCATCGATAATTTGATCGATACGGGGGAGGGGGAAGGGATCCTTTGGGCAAGCCTTGTTAAGGTCTTTAAAATCGACACACAAGCGCCAGGATTTGTCCTTCTTTGGTACCATCACCAGGTTTGCTAGCCAGTCTGGATGTTTTATGTCTCTGATGAATCCGGCCTCTAATAGCTTGGCTAGCTCCTCTCCCATAGCCTGTCTCTTGGGTTCAGAAAAATGCCGAAGGGCTTGTTTGACAGGTTTAAATCCTTTTAGGATATTTAAGCTGTGTTCTGCCAGCCTGCATGGGATCCCTGGCATGTCTGAAGGGTGCCAGGCGAAGATGTCCCAGTTCTCTCGTAGGAACTCTCGCAGTGCGGCGTCTGCCTCAGGGTTCAGTCGTGCCCCGATGGAAGCTGTTTTATTGGGGTCCGTTAGATGGACCTGGAATTTGACTATTTCGTCAGCTGGCTTGAAGGACGTGGATTTGGATCTCTTATCGAGTATCACATCATCCCTGTTAACCGTGGAGCGCAGCGCAGTCAGTTCCTTGGCCGCTAAGGCTTCGGATAGCACCTCAAGGGCTAATGCGACCGTCTTGTTTTCGGCGCGGAGTGCTATGTCCGGATCACTAGCTAGAGTGATAATTCCATTCGGCCCGGGCATCTTAAGCTTCATGTACCCATAATGGGGTATTGCTTGGAAGATTGTGAATGCTTCCCGCCCTAGTAAAGCGTGATATCCGCTCTTAAACGGGGCCACCTGAAACGTGACTTCTTCGGACCTGTAATTATCCGGCGTGCCGAACACCACATATAGTGTGATTTTTCCTATGCAGCGCGCTTCCCCACTGGGGATTATTCCTCTAAAGGTTGTGCTGCTTCGCTCGACGCGGTTCTAGTCTATTTCCATTTTTTGAAGGGTTTCCTCATAAATGAGGTTCAGTCCGCTGCCTCCATCCATGAGCACCTTGGTGAGGCAAAAGTCGTCCACTATGGGACTGAGGACCAATGTGGCTGGTGCTCGGGCTGTTCGGAATCTAGGTTCATCACTTGCGTTGAAGGTAATGGCAGTGTCGCTCCATGGATTTATTGTTGCAACTTGACAGACTTCGGCGAGGCTGCGGAGTGTTCTTTTTCGCACATTGTTTGATGCGAAAGTCTCGAAGACTGTGAGAACGGTACTGGTGTCCTTGGGCTGGCTTTCTGCGGCCTCCGGAATTAAGAGGTCCTCGCCGATTTTGGCCACCTGCCGGAGTATCCAACATGCTCTAAGGCTGTGAGTTGGTGTGGCGTCCTCTGTACTGTGAATTCTACAGGGTCCATCAAGCCATCTTTCCAGTACGGTTCCATGCCCTGTAGAGGGTTTTGGCTTTTTGGTGTTTATCCCGGGTGTCCTGTAATGATGCACCCTCTTAGTTCGGATGGGATTACTATTCAAGGCCGGATTATCCCAAAAATTTATTTCGGTTTTCCAGGCGCTTTTCATCGCACAGTATTTTTGTACTATGGACGCCAAGTCAGCGAAGCGTGTGATATCACGACGACTTACGGCGTTAAGGATTCCCTTGTCCGTGCAATTACTGCAGAAAATTGAGATTGCGTCTTCCTCGCGGCAATCCTTTATCCTGTTCATAACCAGGAGGAATCTGGCCCAGTAATGATGTATTGTTTCCTCGGGCCTCTGCCTGATTTGGGAGAGATCGCTTATGATTGGGTGGGCGGGTGTCGTTGAATCTGAAACCTCATCCAATCCAAGATTCGGAGGCCGAAGAGTTTCCGAACTCTGAAGTTCGGATTCTTGGATGTTGTCCAGTGAATCTGGCCCGTTGCCTGATCCTAAGCTCAGGTCTTGAGTTACATATCCCCTTCCACGGGTATCCGGCTTGGAGGGGTCGGGAATTCGGACGTAGCTAGTCCTTAAAATAGATGAAGGGTCGCCGCACTGCGTCTCTACCACGGCAACGTGGTGGGTAACTTGGGGAGAGTTAATTTCTCTTAGATCGGGTTTAAGCCCAACCTGGTCGTAATCTGTAGCGACCCCCAGGGCGGCGATGCGATCCAAGAGCTCATTTACTGAAGAGAGCTCCATTAGATCTAGCTGCTCGACGAGCTCCGAGCTGACGTGTAGGTTGCTTTTGATGACCAGAGAGGTCACCGTCGGCGCAACAGCCGAACAGGCGGTCATGAGGAAACCACCTAGCCGGAGGGTTTGGCCGACAACCAAGGCTCCCTTAGCAACGGCGCCGTCTTTAAAGACGGGAGGAGGAATCCTTCCTGATTGTGACGGCACAGAGGAACTCTTAATGAAAGCACCAATGTCGGTGTCAAAACTGGCGGATCTCGGGTAGGGGGTCCCGAACTGTGCGTCTAGGCCGGATGGTAACAGGAGGCAGGGAACACGATGTTTTACCCAGGTTCGGGCCCTCTTGATGGAGGTAAAACCCTACGTCCTGCTTGATTAATATTGATGATATGGGTAGTACAAGAGTAGATCTACCACGAGATCAAGGAGGCTAAACCCTAGAAGCTAGCCTATGGTATGATTGTCGTATATGGAGTTGATTCCCTACGGACTACAACCCTCTGGTTTATATAGACACCGGATAGGGTTAGGGTTACACAGAGTCGGTTACAATGGTAGGAGATCTTGAATATCCGCATCGCCAAGCTTGCCTTCCACGCCAAGGAAAGTCCCATCCGGACACGGGACGAAGTCTTCAATCTTGTATCTTCATAGTCCTGGAGTCCGGTTGAAGGTAAAATCCGGCTATCCAAACACCCCCTAATCCAGGACTCCCTCACCGCCTATTCTGCAATCATGCTAGCGTCTCTCTAGTGTTGTGAAACAAGAGAATTTTTGTGGATTCCACATTTTGGCTCACCTTTGGTTGCACGACTCCACTTATCTTTTTGCGTGTGTGTTTGGTGTACCTTATATGCTTGGTCTACTTGTCACATTGCATCTTGCAAATCTTTTCCAACATTATTGAAGCTCACTTGCAATTGCATCAAATTTTGTGCCACCATCCTAACCAAGCTCCACTATAAGATTTTACTTGTGAAGGTGTGAGAAACCGACAAGAGCTAGTACCAATTGTGCTATTTCCTTGTCCTACATTGGAGTGATCATCGATCCACTTTCAACTTCGGTCAAGGTACATTTGGTATTCGTTCTTCTCTTTCTACCACTCACATTGTGTATCTTGGAATGTTGGATAGGCCAAGTACTTCTACCAACCCACTATTCATTGAGCACGACGACTACATGAAATCCTACATCACCAAGAGTCACCTCTTTGGTGCACAATGTGCTTCGCATCAAGAGCAACAAGCAATGAGTGAACACATCGACAACCTCGGTGCCGACTTGCGACTCTCCGAGCAACGTATAAGGGACTACTTCGACCACAAGCTCGATGATCACAAGAAAGAGAATGACGTAAGGATGGACGAGATTCGCGCTTTGTTGCTCAACCACTCTTCTTCCACTTCGTCTTCATCAAGAAGGACCCGCTCAAGTCGACACTCCGACTTCACCCTCTCTGGCTCAAGTACACCGACATCGAACACTCTACGCCGTGCCGCGTGCAATGATCGTCAAGCAAGCCTCAATCCTCTACGCGACATCTACTCTCAAGAGCACCGACAACGTCAAACCCAAGAGGCTTTTGTGCTAGCACGAGAACGGCAATGACAACGCCAACATGAAGAGGAAGAGCGAGCGCATCTACACCAAGTTGCACAAGATGCTGAGGCACAAAGCCAAGAACAAGAACTCCATGAAACTCAAGCACTTGAGGCACAACAAGCCCTCCAAGATTAAAGTTGAGCCGTAGCCAACCGAGGCCGACAAGCTCGTGAACAAGAAGAAGAACTTCGCGAAGAAATTAATGATCGAAGATTTCAAGCTCGCATGCATCGTCAAGTTCCTCCACAAGCTCGCCAAGAACATCAAGTTCATCAAGAGCATGACGACAATGGAAATCTTCCACGACAAGAGCAACATGAGGTTGACAACCCTCCTCACCAAGAGCGACACGAGCTTGACAATCATCAACAACATGGACGTCATCATCCCCGACCCAAACACAATGAAGAGCAATGCTACGGAAAGCTCAAGTTCACCATGCCCAAGTTCAATGGAAGCAACGATCCCGAAGAGTACCTATCTTGGGCATTGAAGGTCGACAAAATATTCTGTTTGCACAACTATGAAGAAGAGAAGAAGATCGCGATGGCATCCCTTGAGTTCGAAGACTATGTCCTCATTTGGTGGGAACAAGTTATAGAGAGCCGAGAGGCAAGAGGTGAACGACCCATCACTACTTGGGCGCAAATGAAGGATGTCATGAGAGCATGCTTTGTGCCTACCTACTACAACCGCGACCTCTTCAAGAAACTACAACTACTCAAGCAAGGAACCAAGAGCGTTGAAGAGTACTATAAAGGAGATGGAGATTGCCATGATATGAGCCAATGTCACGGAAGACGATGAGCAAACTATGGCACGTTTCTTGAGTGGACTCAACCATCCTATCAAGAAGATCGCCGATTTCCAACCATACTCGAACCTCATCGAGCTAGTGCATCAAGCTACCAAAGCGGAGCGCCAAGTGCAAGATGATTTCAAGTATGCCAAGTTCTCATACAAGTCCTATGGCTTCTCCAACAACCAAGCTTCAACGAATCCAACACCATCTATCAATCCTTCGACAAGCAACATCGACAAGTCGAGTTCCAAGAAAGCTTCGTCAACTCCAAGTCATCGTCCTACTACGAGCAACTTCAAACCAAGAGCTTCATCATCCTCAACCCCCACCAATGAGACCGTCAATACGAGTTCCTTCAAATGCTTCACATGCAGAGGCCGAGGCCACAAGTCCTACGAGTGCGCCAACAAGCGGACCATGATCCTCAACGACGACGGCACCTACGATTCGATGAGGGAAGGAGAAATGGACGCTCTTGAGCAAGTCGCCATGCACCGGCAAGTGAACGATGAAGAGGAACAAGTCTTTTGCAATGAAGATTCAAGTCCCGCTCTTGTTGTCTCCAAGGTCTTGACTCTCCAACATCACCAAGAAGAAGACCAAAGATGCCACATATTCCACACCAAGGCCGGCATCAATGGACGATCCGTCAAGGTCATCATCGATGGAGGGAGTTGTCATAACCTCGCAAGTGAAAAACTTTGCTCCAAGCTCCATTTTCCCAAGATGAAGCACACACATCCATACAAAGTGCAATGGCTTAGCGACTCCGGCACTATCCAAGTCAAACATCGAGTACAAGTCTCCTTCAAAATTGGCGCCTACGAAGACACCTTGGAGTGCGACATCATTCCAATGACCGTTTGCCAACTTCTCCTCGGACACCCATGGCAATTTGATAGAGGAGTCATCCACAACGGCCGATCAAACCACTACATCTTCAAGATGAAGGGCAAGGAGTATGTCCTACGTCCAATGTCGCCAAGCCAAGTGATCGCGGACAAGCAAGCTACCCACCATGGAGATAATAGTGAGAGAACGAGCCACCAAAAAGAGAGTGAGCGCCACAAGCCCAAATTGAACACCTCCACGATGAGCGAAAAGAAGAACATAGTCCTATTTGCCACCAAAAGTGAGATAAGAGGAGTGTGTGAGAACCCATCTAGTGTCCTACACTACGTCCTTGTGTTCAAGGACAATGCACCACAAACTAACACTTCTCACACTATTCCTCTAGTGTTGCCTTCTCTTTTGCAGGAATTGCATGATGTTTTCCCCGACAAGCTACCTCCAGGACTACCTCCACAACGAGGCATTGAGCACTGCATCGACCTCATCCCCGGAGCACCGCTTCCGAACAAAGCTCCTTACTGCGTGAACCCCGAAGAAACCAAAGAAATACAAAGGCAAGAAAAGCATCTCATAGACCATGGACATGTGCGTGAAAGTTTGAGCCCTTGTGCCGTCCAGGTCATTCTTGTGCCAAAACGAGACGGTAGCTTTCGCATGTGCTTCGATTGTAGACCTATCAATGCTATCACCGTTCTTATAGGTATCCCATTCCACGCCTTGATGATATGCTTGATGAACTTACTGGTTCCACTATCTTTTCGAAAATTGATCTTAAGAGTGGTTACTATCAAATACGCATACAAAGAGGGTGATGAGTGGAAAACCGCTTTCAAAACCAAGTTTGGCTTGTATGAGTGGTTAGTCATGCCTATGGGTCTCCCAGAAGCACCGGGTACTTTTATGCGTCTTATTAATCATGTCTTTCGCCCTTACATTGGTGTGTTTGTCGTGGTCTACTTCGATGATATCCTTGTTTTTAGCAAGTCTCTCAAAGAGCATGTCACCCATGTCCGAACCGTTTTGCGAACTCTTCGAAAAGAGCATCTCTATGCTAATATGGAGAAATGCCTTTTTGGCGTTGACAAGCTCGTTTTCTTGGGTTTTGTTGTTTCTTCTAAGGGTGTTCATGTTGATGAGTCCAAGATCAACGCTATTAAGACTTGGCCACAACCAACCAATTTGCAACAAGTGCGAAGCTTTCTTGGCCTTGCGCGTTTCTATCGTCGTTTTGTGAAATATTTTAGCACCATTGCTTCGCCTTTGCATGCTTTGAGCAAGAAGAATGCGCCTTTTGTTTGGGGACCATCCCAAGGTACCGCTTTCAATGAGCTTAAGAATTTGCTTACTCATGCTCCCGTGCTTGCTATACCCAACTTTGACAAACCTTTTGAGATTCATTGCGATGCTAATGGTAATGGCATAGGAGGTGTGTTAACGCAGGAGAAGAGCCCCATATCTCACTTTGGTGAGAAACTATCCGGTGCGCAACTCAATTAGTCCATCTATGACAAAGACCTATATGCTTTAGTCCGTGTTTTGCATGAATGGGAACACTATCTTCTCCCTCATGAGTTTATCTTTCATACCGATCATGAAACGCTCAAGTATCTTAAGGGCCAAACCAATTTGAACAAGCGTCATGCTAAATGGAGTGAATTTATTGAGTCTTTTCCTAATGTCATTAAGTACATTAAAGGTAAAGAAAACATTGTGGCGGATGCCCTTTCCCGCATATGCATGCTTGTTACTCAACTTGAGTTAGATGTCATTGGCTTTGAGCATATAAAAGACTTGTATGAGCATGATCTTACCTTTGCTACTCCTTATGCAAAGTGTTTGACGCACACCTCTTGGGAACGCTATTACATCAAAGATGGATATCTTATGAGAGCTAACAAGATTTGCATCCCTGAGTCTTCTCTTGGTTTATTGCTTTTGTAGGAATCTCATGGAGGAGGCTTAATGGGACATTTTGGATGAGACAAGACGTTCGCCACGCTCTCGAAGAACTACTTTTGGCCCAAGATGTTTGATACGTCTCCAACGTATCTATAATTTTTGATTGTTCCAAGCTATTATATTATCTGTTTTGGATGTTTATGGGCTTTATTAGACACTTTTATATTATTTTTGGGAGTAACCTATTAACCCAGATCCCAGTGCCAGTTTCTGTTTTTTCCTTGTTTTAGAGTATCGCAGAAAAGGAAAATCAAACGGAGTCCAATTGACTTGAAACTTCACGGAACTTATTTTTGGACCAGAAGAAGCCCACGGAGTATCGGAGTAGGACCAGGAGAGTCTCAGGCTGCCAACGAGGGTGGGGGGCGCGCCCCCTACCTCGTGGACAGCCCAGAGGTCCACCGACGTACTTCTTCCTCCTATATATACCCATATACCCTAAAAACTTCGGAGAACACAATAGATCGGGAGTTCCACTGCCAGAAGCCTCCGTAGCCACCGAAAGCCAATCTAGACCCATTCCGGCACCCTGCCAGAGGGGGGAAACCCTCACTGGTGGCCATTTTCATCATCCCGGCGCTCTCCATGACAAGGAGGGAGTAGTTCTCCCTCGGGGCTGAGGGTATGTACCGGTAGCTATGTGTTTGATCTCTCTCTCTCTCTCTCTCGTGTTCTTGAGGTGGTACGATCTTTTGAAGTTATCTTATCGTATCGTATTGAGTCTTTAAGGATTTGAGAACACTTGATGTATCTCTTGTGTGGGATAACCGTGGTGACAATGGGTTATTCTATTGATCCACTTGATGTATGTTTTGGTGACCAACTAGCGGGTTCCGCCCATGAACCTATGCATAGGGATTGGCACATGTTTTCATCTTGACTCTCTGGTAGAAACTTTGGGGCACTCTTTGAGGCTCTATGTGTTGGTTGAATAGATGAATCTGAGATTGTGTGATGCATATCGTATAATCATACCCACGGATACTTGAGGTGACATTGGAGTATCTAGGTGACATTAGGGTTTCGGTTGATTTGTGTCTTAAGGTGTTATTCTAGTACAAACTCTAGGGCTGTTTGTGATACTTATAGGAATATCCCGACGGATTGATTGGAAAGAATAACTTTGAGGTGGTTTCGTACCCTACCATAATCTCTTCGTTTGTTCTCTCCTATTAGTGACTTTGGAGTGACTCTTTGTTGCATGTTGAGGGATAGTTATGTGATCCAATTATGTTATTATTGTTGAGAGAACTTGCACTAGTGACAGTATGAACCCTAGGCCTTGTTTCAATGCATTGCAATACCGTTTACGCTCACTTTTATCATTAGTTACCTTGCTGTTTTTATATTTTCAGATTACAAAAACCTTTATCTATTATCCATATACCACTTGTATCACCATCTCTTCGCCGAACTAGTGCACCTATACAATTTACCATTGTATTGGGTGTGTTGGGGACACAAGAGACTCTTTGTTATTTGGTTACAGGGTTGCTTGAGAGAGACCATCTTCATCCTACGCTTCCTACAGATTGATAAACCTTAGGTCATCCACTTGAGGGAAATTTGCTACTGTACTACAAACCTCTGCACTTGGAGGCCCAACAACGTCTACAAGAAGAAGGTTGTGTAGTAGACATCAATGTTTCGCGATGTCAACCGCTTCACTAACCGATGCTCTACATGTCACAAAGCTAAGTCCAAAGCTCAATCCCATGGCATTTATATGCCTCTACCGATTCCATATCAACCATGGGAAGACATTAGCATGGACTTTGTACTCGGTTTGCCTAGGACTCAAAATGGGAAGGATTCAGTATTTGTTGTTGTGGACCGTTTCTAAAAAATGGCACATTTCATTCCTTGCAACAAGATAGACGATGCTTCACATGTTGCTACTCTCTTTTGTAGGGAAATATTGCGTCTACATGGAGTGCCAAAGACGATCGTCTCGGACCGTGACGTCAAGTTCCTTAGCTACTTTTGGAAGACCCTATGCGCCAAGATCGGAATCAAGCTACTTTTCTCCACGGCGTATCATCCACAAACCGACGGCCAAACGAAAGTTACCAACCGCACACTCTCCGCTCTACTTTGAGTACTCATCAAGAAGAACATCAAGGAGTGGGAGGAGTGCCTACCTATCGCCGATTTCGCCTACAACCGAGCAAGACACTCAACAACCGGCAAGTCCCCCTTCGAGGTCGTCTACGGATTCAACCCTTTGTCCCCATTGGACATTCTCCCTCTACCACTCCAAGAGTGCATCAATTTGGACGCAAGTGCACGTGTGACACATCTCAAGAAGGTGCATGAAGATACAAGAAACACCATCGAGCGCCAAGTTCAATGCATTGCAACCAAGCTCAACTTCAACAAGCAACTTATGGTCTTCAACATTGGTGATCTCGTGTGGCTACACCCTCACAAGGACCGCTTTCCACTTCCATGCACATGAGAATTGGATACTACCTCATACAGAAACATTGTGCATACTCAGGTACCATGGAGAAGCTAAGGAGCAAGGAGAAGAAGAAGAGGAAGATGGACGTGAAGATGGAGAAGAAGTGATGAAGAAGAAGCTCCAGGCTCCAGACGACCGGCCAGGATCGGACGTCCGACGACCTCTAGGCTCCGGACGTCCGACCAAGACCGGACGTCCGACACTTCCACACCCAAGCCAAAACTACCCACTTCCAATGCTCCACGGACGACCGACGCTCCTCGGACGACCGACCCCGACCGGACGTCCGACCGAAGACCACCCGAGCCGAATCTACGGACGTCTGACAGGGTCCGGACGTCCGGACCCTCACGAGCCTCCGGACGACCGGTGTCCTTCGCCCCCCCTCTTTGCACTAAGACTATATATAGACCTCCTATTCCTTCTAGCTAGGGTTAGCATTGGTTTAGCTCATTTTAGAGATAGAGCATTGCTCATCCACATCGGATCTACTCCACGAGAGAGACTGCAGCCTCTACGGAGAAGATCCCTTTGGATTCAAGACCTCCTTGCGGAGAAGATCATCAAGACCCCCTCTTGGGCGGCCCCTTCAAGACCTCCTCACAGAGAATACTGTTACCTCTTGTATCGTCCGTTGTTGACTTTGGATCTTGTATCTCCCTTTATGTTCATGGATCTAGCACTTGTGTGATCATTCTTGTTGGTTTGAGTGTTCTCTTGTGTTCCCCTTGTGATTTTCCCCTCGTTTCCCTCCTCGCGTTCTTCATGTTCATCGCGGGATCTGCTCCTTTCGTGAAAGATCTGCCCTACATCACCGGGTGCGGACGTGGAATCTACCTTCGAGACCTTGAATGCCATGTGGATCCTGTAATCTGAAGGAGTAATTTGGGTTAGTCGACTCTTGTGAGCCGTTTGATGCAACATGGATGGCTAGAAGGGCTTCTTCAACCTTCGAAATTGATGCACAGTTCATCTTCTCAGCCCGCCACACGCCTAACCACCTGCCGCCGACGCCGTGCCCTCCCCTGAACCGCCTGCCACCGCCATGCTCCCCCCACCCCCGCCATCTATTTAACCCCGGGCATGATCCATTTTTTCCGGCAAACTGCATTCCACACCCAACACTCATAAGATAGATCATGGGCACCCTGCCACCCAAATATAGATACTGGGGTAGCTTCTCTTCCATCTTCTTCCTTCGCTCCATCGAACTTCTTTCACAAATCGACTGACCCAAATTATACTACTAGTACGGACGTATTAAGTACAGTAGGAACACGAAGATACGAGCAGTAGTACCAACTGCAAGAAGAACAGTAGTAAGACATAGTACTAGTACTACTTTATGTACTAAAGAGTTAAAATAATGAGAAAGAACATAAACATAGTTCTGCTAGGGCCTTAGCACAACACACCCTTGAAAATAAACTGAGAAACTAGTCCTCTTGACACTGCAGTAGAACCAGCATGAGCGACGACACTACCACCTACTCGGAGTCCGAGTCCACGTCCTCGACTTCGTCCTCGTCCCTCTTCCTCTTCCTCTTTGCCGACGCTTCTTTGCTTGAAACGGACACTGGGCTCTGCTTCTTCATCCAACCCTTGTAGATATTTAAACAAAGGTAGGCATCCATTGCTGCGTACAGGATGTGATCTTCATCTAATGTCTTCGACTCCCATGCATGATGAAACTCGTGGTGAGGTTTCTTTAGTTTAGCGTACGAAGGATCAATCATGGCTATTGCCAGGGTCAGCATTGAAGGCTGAGAGGAGGACACCAGGCTTTCCTTCTAGAGATCGAAGTGCTGGCCTACAACGAGGCCTATCCAACCCAGGACATCCCTGTCATTCCTAAAGTCTATAGTAACAAATTTCACTCTTTCGTCCTCGAGGAAGTTCTTGAAATCCTGGCACTTAATGTCGGCATGGCATATGTGGTAGACCTAGCACACCTTATGTACGAAAACCTGGATCACGACGGGCTTCTTCTTCTCTGCCTCCTTTAGAATCTTCTCTCTTTGCAGGAATGTGGTGTACTCAACATCTACCCCAGCGACCCACTCATCCGTTGAACTGTTGAACATGGGTAGGAAGCGAGCAAGGCATGCTTTCACCGTCACGGATCCACGTGTGTAGATGACGATGAACTCATTGCTAGTGATGGCTCTAACCTGGTACTCATCGGCGACCATGGAGATTTGGGAGGCCATGGATTTGGGAGGAGGGTTAGGAGAAGTTGAACTGGTGTAATGTGAAAGGACGGGAAGACTGGGAGCGAACTGTTGTAAGGTACTATACTAGTAGAAGATGTGGACAAGTAGGACGTGCGAACGGTGTGGGTTGCTGGTTTGCCCGGTGGATAAACGGCTGCAAGCCCCCAAAGAGTTCTCAAGAACTACGCGGGGCCCACTAGATGTCATGTCTACTAGACCCAGACTGTAGGCCTGACGGTATAGCTTCTGCCTCTTCGCACGCCATGCAGGCGCGAGGGTAACTTCACTGAATTCCTTCAACTGTCATGCCTCCCACGACCTTCGCCTCCCTCACGCGGTCGCACGCTTTGAGACTTCGAACGGCTATAAATGAGCAATTTGTTTTGCGTACTCTGCATGCATGATACTCCCTCTGGTCCTTTTTACTTCTGTCAACCGTTTGCAAAGGGTTTGACCAAATTTATACTAAAAATATCAATATCTATAATGCTGATTATAATGAGTATAAGAACTACGTTTTATAATGAGTATAAAAATATTGATTTGACATTGTGAATGTTGATACATTTTTCTATAAGTTTGTTCAAAGTAGAGGTACATTGACTTCAGACAAAACATAAATGCACAATGCAGACTAGGTCCTCCGTCCAGGTGCGTGCCATATCCTATCTTTTCATCACAACAAGAGCTATTAGAGTACTACTACCTCCCTTCTAGTTTAAAGGGCTCGATTCAAAAATTTCACCTACTCTTAGCAAGATAGAGGCGGTGGAGTAGTTTTTGTAGTCTGCAAAAGTACTCAACTAATGATGTCGTTCTTCACAAAAAATGTGTTTACCAATGCATGCATGAACACTAGTTACTCTAACCCCCCTCTCTTCTTTAATTCTTTGCCACATCAGCATGTTTGCTATTCCCGTGTGCATGATACCAGCTAAGATACCACCATTATGGCCAGCCTTAATCATCACATGCAATAATTTAGTGCACCTTGAAATATGAACATGTGTGGGGCGTGTATGTTTTTAATGACTTGAGACTATACCTAGCCCGGCATGCAAGATGAGACTTATTATGCACCATTCCCCATACATGCAGGAAACCCGTTCGTCCCCAAATCTTTTCCTCTCCATGTGTGGAAACAATATGCCTTCCAGACACTCCTTCTCCCTCCAGCGGTCCCACCACTCCACCCCATGTGGAAAAAATCTGCATGCAAGACTCTCCTCCCCCCTCGCTCGTCCAATCCATTCTGACCAGCAATATTTCCACCCCTTCCCTCCCCCGTAATTTACTCCAAAAAATATGCCCATGTACTGCCTCCTTTCCGGTTTATAGGGCTCAATTCAAAAATCTCACCAACCAAGGTAGATGATGAGTGGTGGAATAATTTTCATGGTTTGTAAAAGCACTCAATTAATGCGCTCGTTTTTCTCAAAGAATTGTGTTTACCAATGCATTAATTGCAATGCATGAATGCATGAAGTACATGCATTGGTCAAGTTTCTCATAATCCTTGCATGCAATGAATTAATGCACCTTGAAATCTAAGCATGTGATGGGAGTAGCTGCTATGTTAATCCCGCAACATATCTTCTGGGACGCTGCTTCAGTTACTTAACTGCAGGTGCATTGGGTCACTGACATATGGGCCCAACAGGGGTCTGGCCCACATGTTAGTGACGCAACTGGACCCGAAGTTAAGTCAGTGTAGCATCTTATGTAGGTGTGCCATTGCTCGCTATAAATACTGCGCCTCCCACGACATTCGGAAGAACGCTCATGTTCATCGCTATCTCCTCCCCCTCCCTCTCATGTCGACCACCATGGCATTGCCCCTCCCAAGCTCTAGGCGCCCCTCGTTGCACCACCTAGACGATCACGTGTCGCTGTTCCATTCCTCGCCACCACTAATCGAGGAGGACGCGTCGGTGTTGCACTCCTCGCCGCGACGCGTCGAGGTGGACACGTTGGCGTTCCCAATCTCGCCAGCATGCACGTCGGAGTTCGCGACGGCTCCCGCTACAAGGAGAACGCCGCGCCGCCCATCGAGCCACCCAGCCTTGAGGAGCTTTGGAAAAAAATGGATGTCGCCATGTGGGAGGCTTTGCCGCCAGCAGATAAAGCCAAAATAGAGGCGGAGAAGAAGGACGAGGAAGAGAAGCGCGCCGCGGGGCAAGCTGCCTGGCAGCTCTATGTCGCGTCTAAGAGAGTCGGGCAATTGGCTCTTTGGCAGAAGGCTCGTGCAAGGGCCGTGAGGGTGGCGGAGGACGCCCGTGCCAAAGCCCTGAGTGCGGTCGGGCCCAAGCGCCTCATCTACGCTTGGCGGTACGTGGACCGGGTGCACGCTTCCAGCAAGGAGGAGTACCTGTTGGCGCCGAATCACCACACCGGTGAGATCGCGCTCGCCCGTCGGCAAGCCGCCAATCAGCACCTCGCGAGTTGCGAGGCTGAGGAAGAGGCGTTGTGTCGGCGCGCTGGGGAAACGGATGCGCACTAGGGCACTCGTTGCGAGCGTCGTGGCTTTTAGTAGGAGTATAATTTAGTTTCGTAAGGTGATCTCATTAGTTTTGGCACGCAAATGATAAATCGCGAATGTTCGGGAATTATTAGCGTCCTTAATTAAGTATGTAAGAGGGAAAGTTTGGAAACCTTGTGTATCCGCATGCATTTTTAAGTAGGTTCATATAGCACAAACTTTACTATATACTATCCCACTACATGTCTCTCTCTATATATGCTTGCAGACTGTGCTACTCCTTCCATCCAGGTGAATAAGTCATCTTTGGTTGTGCACCGTGACCAAGAAGGAGGGAATACTTCATACACCTAGACGGAGGGAGTACTATTACGTATGTACGTGCAAATGCATGTTTTAACATTACGATGCGGTTTTTGTAAAATTAGAAAAACAGCACTAGTCAAGCTTGTGAAACGATTCAATGCAAAAATGCTCGTTTGATTGTTTACCTTTAGCTTCCTTCTCTGTGGTTATTTCTCTGTCGTACGTTGTACGGAGTATCTCATTGGTCGGAAAGGCATGAAAATTCCCAAACCGCTTCCTACACCCTGTATCGAATTTTTTCCTAACAAGTTGTGAAGCCCAAATAAATGAGTGAGGCACCTTAATGTTACTCTCCACTGTGACTAGTCTTATGGGAAAAGCTGGGGAAGGGACAACTTATTTTTTAAGCCGCCAAAAGAACTGGCCCTAGGAGTAGTAGCTGGGTATACTAGGAGTAGTAGCTAGGGATCGAGAGTGCGAGATGAACCGGAGAAAGTAAATGTAGAGAGATGAAATGCGAAAAAGATGGAGGGATTTGAGGGTTTCTTGTCCGTTTATTTTACTAGGCCACTTATTACTGGCAGTGGATGGGTTTTGTGATACGACAGCTTTACTGCCACGCCACGAGCGGGGTGAGAGTGAGACTCATGTGCAGCCCCGCCCTCTACACTTGTACTACATCGGTCGTGGTTTATTAGTCCCCCATTGAATTTGACTGAAGATTTAACTGACAAAATTTTAGTGCATGTCAACAAAAAGTATATCGTTGGATTCGTATTTGAACATAGCTTTCAATGATATAATTTTATGTGACATGCATCAGCATTTATCGTACTATATATAATGTTAGTTCAATTTTTGGTCGTACTAATCTATAGTAGTAAGGTGCCCATGCATCACACGGAAGAGTGAAATGCATTGATCGGGGAGTTGTTTATTTTGACAAAGGATGTGGGGGTCATCTCTAGAGCTCACAAACTTCCGGGTGAAATAGATAAAAAGGTATCTTTTGCAAACAAAAGCGTTCAACTGTTCAACCTGCATCCAAAACTTGTGAAGAAATAACACTTATTGTGCTTTGCAAGAAATGATCTTTAAGAATTAGTTTTTGAGTATCAATTGTTATACATGTTGGCTACAGATGACATGCACTTTTTTATAGTCAACAGTTGGCTATACTATTAAGTGTTAACCATGCCTTTATACACCTAGACGGAGGGATTAAATCAGGATGACTTGGAAGGGGTAGAGGAGATGTAAGAAATGGTTCATAGTAAGTCTTTCACCAGTACTGTGGTAAAAAATCATACAAGGAAGATTCTAGACTAAACTATAAATGGATGCACTTATATTCATGCGTGATACTCCAATAGAACAAGATCATGCATTGAAGTCTCCACATGCTTAGACAGCGGATTACACTGAGCGAAGACTAATGATCAACATTTAACTTGATAATGCGTATGTCCAAGTGAACCTCCTTGGAGTCCCCGTGCACCGTGTTGGGGGGTAAATCATACCATGCGTCTTCCATGTCCACATCGGCGGGAAGGTCCCAGCTCTGCACAGTCCTAGTCATCATGATGGAGCCGGTGTCGCCGCCCACATACCTCGGAGGGATAGTAATAGTGAGCACGCACCCGTACATCGGCCTCGTGTTAGTGTCAGCGTCAGCATAGTCGCCCCTAACGCACACTACAAAGACTGGGCGTCGGCCTGCGCGGGCCTCGTCGGTGCCCATGATCAAGAGAGGAAGACGCTGCCGTCCTCCTCCAAGACTAGCAGGCGGCGGTGATCCTCCAGCGACTCCGACATGGTGAATGGGCAGCACGTCTCGTACTTGATGTTCTCCACTAAGGGCCAGTAGTGACCGCTGCATGCATCCATGAGGTGATGCACGATGTCCACCGGCGAGCCCCAAAATGGCATAGGGCACTCATAGCAGTAGACGAAGGGCTCCTTGGAGGCATCGACCAGGTCATCCATGAAACAGGACTGGCTGTAGGGGACGTTGTGCCAGTTGAATATATGAGCAAGTTACTATGAGATTTAATCTGAATAAGCACAAAATAAATCATGACAGCTATAACAGAGATTAAACTAATCATGTGGACTAGCATAGTAGATGAGTAGATAGAATCTAGTAGGATATAGAGTAGAAATATGAATTCTACCACGATTTCGAACAGGAAGGACAAAAACACATACGGTGCAACGGGAGCAGCACCGTTGGCGCTGAGGTTGTTGCCCATGTCGTTGAGGAAGAGGTTGCCGAGGTCGGGGAAGAAGTCGTCGTCGGTGAAGTCGTGGCTGCCTGATACGTCTCCAATGTATCTATAATTTTTGATTGCTCCATGCTATATTATCTACTGTTTTGGACATTATTGGGCTTTATTATCCACTTTTATGTTATTTTTGGGACTAACCTATTAACCGGAGGCCCAGCCCAGAATTGTTGTTTTTTGCCTATTTTAGGGTTTCGAAGAAAAGGAATATCAAACGGAGTCCAAACGGAATGAAACCTTTGGGAACGTGATTTTCTCACCGAACATGATCCAGGAGACTTGGACCCTACGTCAAGAAACAAAGGAGGAGCCCACGAGGTAGGGGGCGCACCTACCCCCCCCCCAAACGCGCCCTCCACCCTCGTGGGCCCCCTGTTGCTCCATCGACGTACTCCTTCTTCCTATATATACCTACGTACCCCCAAACGATCAGACACGGAGCCAAAACCTTAATTCCACCGCCACAACTTTCTGTATCCACGAGATCCCATCTTGTGGCCTGTTCCGGAGCTCCGTCGGAGGGGGTATCCATCACGCAGGGCTTCTACATCATCATCATAGCCTCTCCGATGAAGTGTGAGTAGTTTACCTCAGACCTATGGGTCCATAGTTATTAGCTAGATGGCTTCTTCTCTCTTTTTGGATCTCAATACAATGTTCTCCCCCTCTCTTGTCGAGATCTATTCGATGTAATATTCTTTTTGCAGTGTGTTTGTTGAGACCGATGAATTGTGGGTTTATGATCAAGTCTATCTATGAACAATATTTGAATCTTCTCTGAATTCTTTTATGTATGATTGGTTATCTTTGCAAGTCTCTTCAAATTATCACTTTGGTTTGGCCTACTAGATTGATCTTTCTTGCAATGGGAGAAGTGCTTAGCTTTGGGTTAAATCTTGCGGTGTCCTTTCCCAGTGACAGTAGGGGCAGCAAGGCACGTATTGTATTGTTGCCATCGAGGATGACAAGATGGGGTTTTCATCATATTGCATGAGTTTATCCCTCTACATCATGTCATCTTGCTTAAGGCTTTACTCTGTTTTCATGAACTTAATACTCTTGATGCATGCAGTATAGCGGTCGATGAGTGGAGTAATAGTAGTAGATGCAGGCAGGAGTCGGTCTACTTGTCTTGGACGTGATGCCTATATACATGATCATACCTAGATATTATCATAACTATGCTCAATTCTGTCAATTGCTCAACAGTAATTTGTTCACCCACCGTAGAATACTTATGCTCTTGAGAGAAGCCACTAGTGAAACCTATGGCCCCCGGGTCTATCCTCATCATATTAATCTTCCAATACTTAGTTATTTTCATTGACTTTTATTTTACTTTGCATCTTTATCATAAAAATACCAAAAATATTATCTTATCATATCTATCAGATCTCACTCTCGTAAGTGGCTGTGTAGGGATTGACAACCCCTTATCGCGTTGGTTGCGAGGACTTATTTGCTTTGTGCAAGTACGAGGGACTCGCGCGTAGCCTCCTACTGGATTGATACCTTAGTTCTCAAAAACTGAGGGAAATACTTACGCTACTTTGTTGCATCAATCCTTCCTCTTTGGGGAAAACCAACGCAGTGCTCAAGAGGTAGCAAGAAGGATTTCTGGCCCCGTTGGCGGGGAGTCTACGCAAAAGTCAATATACCAAGTACCCATCACAATCCTTATCTCCCGCATTACATTATTTGCCATTTGTCTCTGGTTTTCCTCTCCCCCACAGCACCCTTGCCATTTTATTCGCCCTCTCTCTCTATCCTCCCTCTCTTGCTCTATTCGCCTCTTTTCCATTTGCTTGTCATTATGGCTAGTCCCTTATCTTCTCCGTTGTCTCCCGAGAATGAAATTCTAAATTTTAAGCAAAGGGGGGGGGAGAAAATCTAAAACACGCTTGGTATAGAATTTGCAATGCTCAAAATAAATCTAGCAGGAAGCAGTCTACTTCCGTTCTTATTCGCAATTTTTATGTGGGCACTACTCCTTGGCACAGATATGTCCTTGATACTATTACCGGAGGGAACTTTTTGGGTAGCCATACTTTTGATTCTTATAATGCTATGATAGATTTGTTTGGCTCACCCCCTCTTTTGGTTAATGGAACTGTATTAACATTGGAGCATGTAATGCAAAGGGTTGAAATTATTGAAAATAAGGTTGCTACCGTAGAGTTGATTGAAAATTTGGATAAAAGATCCACAACCGAATCTCTCAATATGTATCTAAAGTAGGAGTCACTTTGAAAAATATTAAAGAGAAGGAACCCATAGTTAATGAGAAAATAAATCACGATTCCACTAGGATCGATAAACTTGAGGATATTATTACCAACTTGGGAACCACTTTTTCTTCCATAAAGAATACTCCAAGTCCTCCCACTAAAATTGCCAAGCTTATGTATGTTCCTAAAAATAAGGGTGAATCCTCTAGTAAGGAAACTGCGGATCTCAAATCTATAAGTATTCATCCCAATCTTTTTGCTATCATTAAGGAACCATTTGTTACAAACGATTTTTTCGATCTAGTGCCTAAAAGTTTGATAATAAATAAAAATAAAGAAATTCCGAAAGATGGTAGATGCCTCATTGAAGAATTGCCAACCAAAGATGGCAATACCTAGATCTATCCTTGCTTTTTATGCCTAGCTAGGGGCGTTAAACGATAGCGCTTGTTGGGAGGCAACCAAATTTTATTTTTATTACTTGCTTTTTTCTCCTGTTTAGTAATAAATAATTTATTTAGCCTCTGTTTAGGTTGTGTATTTTGTGTTTAATTAGTGTTTGTGCCAAGTAGAACCGTTGGGAAGACTTGGGGAAAGTCTTGATATCTTGCTGTAAAAAACAGAAACTTTAGCGCTCACGAGAACTGCTGCCATTTTTTTGGAAAGTTCTATTTAGTTAATTCTTTTTGAAGATGATTAACAGATAAATTCCTCACGTCCAGAAATTTATTTTAAAATTTTTGGGGTTCCAGATCTTGCGCTAGCCACAGATTACTACAAACTGTTCTGCTTTTGACAGATTCTGTTTTTCGTGTGTTGTTTGCTTATTTTGATGAATCTATGGCTAGTAAAATAGTTTATAAACCATATAGAAGTTGGAATACAGTAGGTTTAATACCCATATAAATAAAGAATTAGTTCATTACAGTACCTTGAAGTGGTCTTTTGTTTTCTTTCGCTAACGGAGCTCACGAGATTTTCTACTTTAAGTTTTGTGTTGTGAAGTTTTCAAGTTTTGGATAAAGATTTGATGGATTATGGAACAAGAAGTGGAAAGAGCCTAAGCTTGGGGATTCCCATGGCACTCCCAAGATAATCTAAGGACACCTAAAAGCCAAAGCTTGGGGATGCTCCAGAAGGCATCCCCTCTTTTCGTCTACTTCTATCGGTAACTTTACTTGGAGCTATATTTTTATTCAGCACATGATATGTGTTTTGCTTGGAGCGTCTTGTATGATTTGAGTATTTGCTTTTTATTTTACCACAATCATTCTTGATGTACACACCTTTTGAGAGAGACATACATGATTTGGAATTTGTTAGAATACTCTATATGCTTCACTTATATCTTTTAGAGCACGGTGGTGGATTTGTTTTATAGAAACTATTGATCTGTCATGCTTCACTTAGATTATTTTGAGAGTATTAAATAGCATGGTAATTTGCTTAAATGTTCCTAATATGCTAGGTATTCAAGATTAGTAGAAAAATTCCTATGAGTGTTTTGAATACTAAGAGAAGTTTGATGCTTGATGATTGTTTTGAGATATGGAGGTAATAATATCAAAGTCGTGCTAGTTGAGTAGTTGTGGATTTGAGAAGTGCTTGTGTTCAAGTTTGGAAGTCCCGTAGCATGCACGTATGGTAAACGTTATGTAACAAATTTTAAACATGAGGTGTTATTTGACTGTCTTCCTTATGAGTGGCGGTCGGGGATGCGCATAGTGCTTTGGTTTTTGATGACTTGTAGATTTTTGCAATAAGTATGTGAGTTCTTTATGAGTAATGTTGAGTCCATGGATTATACGCACTCTCACCCTTCCATCATTGCTAGCCTCTTCAGTACCGTGCATTGCCCTTTCTCACATTGAGAGTTGGTGCAAACTTCGCCGGTGCATCCAAACCCCGTGATATGATAAGCTCTTTCACCCATAAACGTCCTTATATCTTCCTCAAAACAGCCACCATACCTACCTATTATGGCATTTCCATAGACATTCCGAGATATATTGCCATGCAACTTTCCACCATTCCGTTTATCATGACACATTCATCATTGTCATATTGCTTACCATGATCATGTAGTTGACATAGTATTTGTGGCAAAGCCACCATTCATAATTCTTTCATACATGTCACTCTTGATTCATTGCATATCCCGGTACACCACCGGAGGCATTCATATAGAGTCATATTTTGTTCTAGCATCGAGTTGTAATCGTTGAGTTGTAAATAAATAGAAGTGTGATGATCATCATTTTCTAGAGCATTGTCCCAAGTGAGGAAAAAAAAGAGAAAGGCCCAAGAAATGAGAGAAAAAGAGAGAAGGGACAATGTTACTATCCTTTGCCACACTTGTGCTTCAAAGTAGCACCATAATCTTCATGATAGAGAGTCTCTTGTTTTGTCACTTTCATATACTAGTGGGAATTTTCATTATAGAACTTGGCTTGTATATTCCAACAATGGGCCTCCTCAAGTGCCCTAGGTCTTCGTGAGCAAGCAAGTTGGATGCACACCCACTTAGTTTTTTTGTTGAGCTTTCATACATTTATAGCTCTAGTGCATCCGTTGCATGGCAATCCCTACTCCTTGCATTAACATCAATCGGTGGGCATCTCCATAGCCCATTGATTAGCCTCGTTGATGTGAGACTTTCTCCTTTTTTTCTTCTCCACATCACCCCCTCGTCATATTCTATTTCCACCCATAGTTCTATATCCATGGCTCGCGCTCATATATTGCGTGAAAGTTTATAGGTTTGAGATTATTAAAGTATGAAACAATTGCTTGGCTTGTCATCGGGGTTGTGCATGATGAGAGCATTCTTGTGTGACGAAAATGGAGCATGACTAAACTATATGATTTTGTAGGGATGAACTTTCTTTGGCCATGTTATTTTGAGAAGACATAATTGCTTTGTTAGTATGCTTGAAGTATTATTATTATTTTTATGTCAATATGAACTTTTATCTTGAATCATTCGGATCTGAATATTCATACCACAATTAAGAAGAATTACATTAAAATTATGCCAAGTAGCACTCCGCATCAAAAATTCTGTTTTTATCATTTACCTACTCGAGGACGAGTAGGAATTAAGCTTGGGGATGCTTGATACATCTCCAACGTATCTATAATTTTTGATTGCTCCATGCTATATTATCTACTGTTTTGGACATTATTGGGCTTTATTATCCACTTTTATATTATTTTTGGGACTAACCTATTAACCGGAGGTCCAGCCTAGAATTGTTGTTTTTGCCTATTTTAGGGTTTTGAAGAAAAGGAATATCAAACGGAGTCCAAATGAAATGAAACCTTCGGGAACCTGATTTTCTCACCAAACATGATCCAGGAGACTTGGAACCTACGTCAAGAAACAAAGGGGGAGGCCACGAGGTAGGGGGCGCTCCTACCCCCCAAGTGCGCCCTCCACCCTCGTGGGCCCCCTGTTGCTCCACCGACGTACTCCTTCCTCCTATATATACCTACGTACCCCCAAACGATCAGACACGGAGCCAAAACCCTAATTCCACCGCTGCAACTTTCTGTATCCATGGGATCCCATCTTGGGGCCTGTTCCAGAGCTCCGCCTGACGGGGTATCTATAGTTAGTAGCTAGATGACTTCTTCTCTCTTTTTGGATCTCAATACAATGTTCTCCCCCTCTCTTGTCGAGATCTATTCGATGTAATCTTCTTTTTGCGGTGTGTTTGTTGAGACCGATGAATTGTGGGTTTATGATCAAGTCTATCTACGAGCAATATTTGAATCTTCTCTGAATTATTTTATGTATGATTGGTTATCTTTGCAAGTCTCTTCGAATTATCAGTTTGGTTTGGCCTAATAGATTGATCTTTCTTGCAATGGGAGAAGTGCTTAGCTTTGGGTTCAATCTTGCGGTGTCCTTTCCCAGTGATAGTAGGGGCAGCAAGGCACGTATTGTATTATTTCCATCGAGGATAACAAGATGGGGTTTTCATCATATTGCATGAGTTTATCCCTCTACATCATGTCATCTTGCTTAAGGCGTTACTCTGTTTTCATGAACTTAATACTCTAGATGCATGCTGGATAGCGGTCGATGAGTGGAGTGATAGTAGTAGATGCAGGTAGGAGTCCGTCTACTTGTCTCGGACGAGATGCCTATATACATGATCATACCTAGATATTCTCATAACTATGCTCAATTCTGTCAATTGCTCAGCAGTAATTTGTTCACCCACCGTAGAATACTTATGCTCTTGAGAGAAGCTACTAGTGAAACCTATGGCCCCTGGGTCTATCTTCATCATATTAATCTTCCAATAGTTAGTTATTTTCATGGCCTTTTTTTACTTTGCATCTTTATCATAAAAATACCAAAAATCTTATCTTATCAGATCTCACTCTCGTAAGTGGCCGTGTAGGGATTGACAACCCCTTATCACGTTTGTTGCGAGGATTTATTTGCTTTGTGCAGGTACGTGGGACTCGCGCGTAGCCTCCTACTGGATTGATACCTTGGTTCTCAAAAACTGAGGGAAATACTTACGCTACTTTGCTGCATCATCCCTTCCTCTTCGGGGAAAACCAACGCAGTGCTCAAGAGGTAACACTGCCAGCAGTCGCGAGAGTGCACTCCGCAAATTTCAACAACGCCCGCCGAATGAAGCGTAGGAGGGAGTGGCTGTAGGGGACGTTGGGGCCGCCGAATGGAGCGCAGGAGTAGCACACGAAGCAGTAGATGGTGCTCCGGTGCCCAGAAATTTTTGTTTGGCATCGCTTGGGCAATGTAGGGCATCGGTGCCAAATACCCAAATAGAAAATTTAGCACCGCTTTTGGCCTACATAGTGGAAGGCCTAAGTCTCTATCTCTACTCTTATATCTATCTCTACTACTCTTCTTTGTTTTTATAACAAATCGAATAGTACTGCGCTGTCCGCTGCCCGCCTGGCTGAACACGCCTCCTCGCCTCCATCATCACCAACTGAGTCTTTTATAGTAGGAGTAGAGAAAAAACCGAGTTGGTGATGATGGTGTGCCGTGCAATGCACGGGCATCTTGCTAATTTTTTTGCATATAATTCCAAACACCATGTAGACACGGTCTTTGACCATTTTACAACTATGTTAGTATCATTGTTAGTGGTCAGCCGGTGCAAGTTATAGCCCCGGGTGTTTTAAACTATTTTAGTAATGATATCTGGCGATTGTTTGGCATGAGCTCAATCCTGGCGAATCCCACGTGACCGTTAGATTTCCATCCGACGGTGGCCTGTTTTTAAGCCATGGTATTTAACAAAACCTCCACCCTTACACGCATACTGTAAATGCGTCGCGGGCGTTTGCAACTGCCATGTCTCCCAGCGAACGTTTGCTGGGGATTGGAGTTAGCGCCGATGGCGGTTTGTAGTCGTTCCATGCTTGGGCATTGAAGTTTGTAACTATTTTAGATTAGAATATACTACTCCTCCTATGCTAGTAGCAGAGTAGAGTCCTACTCCACTACTACTCTACTCAAGCAAGTTAGGGCATAGTAGTAGGTACCGTAGGGAGTACCAGTACTGTGATTGCTCAAGAAAGTTGTCTGAGTTTGATATGACCCTACGCTGCTGGTATGTGTCTTGTAAGTCAAGCGGCGTGTTGTAGTCATTATCACATGTCCACTTCCCGCAGCACATATCCACTTCTCCATCTTTTTCCGCTCTTCAAACCCCGCTAAGGCGCCTCCCCCCTCGTCCAATCTTCCATCCCCGCTAAGGCGCCTCCCCCCACCTCGTCTGAAACCCAAGAACTAACAATGGCAGAACCAAGCAGCGTCCGTCGAAAGAGTGGCTGGAATTCGCTCCCCACAGAGGTAATCAAGCTCATTGTTTCATGTGTGGACAATCTCAGTACCATGCCGCTCGTCGCGTGCTTGTCGGGGCTATACCATTTACTCAAAGCCCTCAGGCCGGAGCTTTTTAAGCTAGCTCCTTGCTTGTTGATGTCGCCTGATCTTCAGAAACGGCGTGTCACGCAGCATAACGATCGTAGGGTGGCGAGCATCAACCCCCTTGACTACACTCCGATCCCCGTCACCCTCAACTACATTAACGGTATGTACTGGGTCGGCATGAATACGTCTTGGATGGTGCTTGTCGATCGTCGCGGTAGCTGGATGCTCGTGGAGGTCTACACCCGGCGATGATCCCCCTTCCTTCGATTAACACTGCGTTGCTTTGGCACCGCGGCCCAGAATACTCGGAATCTTACAGTAGCGACCATGATACCAAGTTTGATTTGCTCAAGGTAGTAATCTGCCAAGTGCCCACATGATCTGCGAATTATAAAGACTTCAGGCTAATTGCGTTCTTCAACCGCGGTCTCGCCTATCTGACAGGTCACTGCGGTAAGTGGATAAATCTACACGTCCATCACAGGATCATACATCCTCCATGGCTCTCTGATGCCATTGAACACATGGGCTTCATTTATGTTGTCAACTCCTTCTATGGCTGGACGTATTGCTGGCCTACTCTAGTCATCTTTACAAACGGCTGTTACAGCAGTATGTTACTTTCCTATGATATCATGATGGCTTGCTTATATTACTTTCAACATTTACTAAAAAAATATTCATGCTCATAACATGCTGTTCTTAAGATTGACTATATCAAGAGCCCTTTTTTATTTGACTCCAACTTTTTTAGGGTTATTTGACTCCAACTTGATATGATGTTGTAGGCCGCCTGGTGTCCCTACCCTTCCTAATCCCAGAACCTTTCAAAGAAAAGCAGCATGGCAGTTGCAGGTGGTTCCTAGCTCGATCAGACGACGGCGAACGATTGATGATCATTCGCACGTACCGGACGTGTTGTTTCGCGAAATACAATCATAGTCACTGCAAGGTCTTTGAGCAGGATCCCAGCTTCTCTGGGCCTTTCGGAATTTTTGACTGGAGGTTGGTGAGTAGCCTTGGTACACGCTCTCGGTTTGTCGGACTGAATTATCCGATTAACCACCGACGGCAAGGATCATGATGGCAGCGCGGTTTCGTTCATCAGGCAAAATTGTGTGTACACAGCGTACCATGCGTCTCTGCATGCACCATACCCTGATATGTGCTGCCACGCTCTGCAGCCCAAAGTAGGAGAGAGGGTCGCAAGTATCAGGCTTCGACCTGCTAGCTGGAGTTTCCCCCGTCAGGAACCCATCTGGTTCAAGCCGTTAGCCAATCTCCACAGCTTAATAAATAGTAACGTCTAACTGAGCAAGTTAGTTAGATGCGTACACTTGGTGTAGTAGGATCTTTATTTAGTTTGATTCATACACTTGTTCTTTTTTGGTAGCCCTTTTGTAATGATGGCTGATTTTTGGTTTGGAAGAGAGAGCTGCGTCTTCACTCTTCTGGCCTGCTTACTGCTTCTGTTGCACCCCCAGCCCTGGTTGATGCTGCTGCTGTTTTCAATGTACAATCAGTAGTATATTTTGTGTGTTGGTTGAATAAATGTGTTGCTAGAACGACAAACACAATGTTTTGGAAGTCGTTTCATGGTTTGATCTTTTAGTGCCCCGTACCGTACGTAGCACATACTATTTTTCGTACGGAACACATTTTCCACTTGTTGATAACATACAACCCACTGATGAAGGCCCCATAGAGAAGCCCGTAATTAACTGGAAGGGAGGCTCTCACATGAATCTGGCCCAGGTACATGCTCATGGTCCCCTAAACATAAATAAGTAAATAAATAAATAAAGCTAAATGCTCATGCACCAGTTCTTTAAATTCATGATTTAACAGTATGATATTATTTCCTATTATAGTGTTGTTACATTCAGTCGATATTATTCTTAGGAAAAGATAGCGACCAGTCTTCTTTCTCCCAGCATTTTCTTCCTACAACCATCGGACCCATTCAAATCGTAGTTAACGTCATAAATAGTTCCGGTCCATTTTTATTTTTCTGTAAGAATGTCCAACCCAGCCCAGCACATTGGCGACATCACTTTATCCTCCGCCTTGGTGCGCTCGCCGCGGCGCCGCCGTCCGGCCCTATCAACATAGTTTTTTTTAAACGGTCCCTGTCAACATAGTGAATTGGGAGAGGACTGTAGTTGTGACTATGACAGTACGGACCCACCAGATTCACTCCCGAACACAAGCAAGCGGCTCTTTTATTACTCAGATGAACCCCTCATTTTTTACTTTAATCCACCCTGCTGATATCTGGGACCCACATCATTTTTAGCATATAGTCAATTAACGACAGAATTGCACAACTTTTCTTTGAGTAGTAATTCAGAGGAGCAGGCTATAAACTGGGTTGTGCGGTCTCTGTGGCCCGTCTAACAACATGACCAGCCCAGCAGTTTTTTCTTAGGGAAAATAAGTAGCCCAATATTTCGTTTTGAAAAATACCCAAGCTAGGCCTATTTGTTTTCTCCGACTTACTGGGCTGCAAGATGCATTTCAGCCTGGCCAAAGAGCATGGTCAGTGTCTGTTAAAAGTAATATCAAAAGGGGTTGAAAATTCCAAAAAAATTATAGAAAATGGGATATTAGTTTCTTTTTTTGCTTTTGTTCTTCACTGATATCTTATACTGTATTTCATTGGATTTAACATGACATAGTAGTAATTTATTTTTAAATTTGTTTTAGTATGGCTACAATTTTTTGGATTAAGAATATTTTGTTCCCCAGCAAAAAATTGCAAATTTTCAAAATTCCCCACATATTTAGTTAATTTTTTAAACCCTGGTACTGACCAGAAAATGGGCAACAATTCTAAAAATGGAAAACGGGCTGCAATAAATTCCATATGAATTAGAAAATGAGTAAAAATTATAAAAATAATAGCAAATGGGCTGTACACGCCACAGGTTTCGAGGGTGACTTGTTTATGCAAGGCTTTGTCAGTCACCACACGATTCTGGCAGCAATGACTGTTGGATGTCCATCCAACGGCCGACGTGCTTCTTCAATCTCTAATCTTCCTGCTCGAGCCGCCTAAACTAGTGTAACACCCCGGATGTAATTTACCTTATATGTATCCCAACTCTTGCCGTTTCCGGCGCTAAGTTATTTTATTTTCCTTGTTGTCGGGTTTTTATCTCCGTGTGTTGTTGTCTTTGTCATGCATCTCATATCATGTCATCATGTGCATTGCATTTGCATACGTGTTCGTTTCATGCATCCGAGCATTTTCCCCGTTGTCCGTTTTGCATTCCGGCGCTCCTATGTCACTCGGTGGTCCTTTCTACCTCTTTTCGTTTGTGGGCGTTAAACATTTCCGGATTGGACCGAGATTTGTCATGCGGCCTTGGTTTACTACCGGTAGACCGCCTGTCAAGTTTCGTGCCATTTGGAATTTGTTTGATGCTCCAATGGTAAACCGAGGGACCGAAAAGGCCCCGTTTGTGTTGCAGCCCAACACCCTTCCAATTTGGCCCAAAACCCACCTAAACCCTCTCCATCGTCTAGAGCATTCGATCACGATCGCGTGGCCGAAAACCGCACTCCTTTTGGACATTCCTAGCTCCCTCTACCTCTATATATAACCCCTCCTCCAAAATTTCCGCAGTCCAAACCCTAGCCCCCTCCTCCTCCAGCCGCCGGACGAATTCCGGACGGCCGGACACGTCCGTTTTATCCCGCCGCCGCCACGTGTCATGACGCGGTTGACCCGGCCGCATCTCCCCCTCTCGGCCTGCGTCCTCGCCCGCGCCGTCCGGCGCCGCCGCCCCCGCCGACGACGCCCGCCACCGTTCGCCGCTTCGGCCGGCGCCCGCAAGTCCGCCGCGCCGCCCTCCTCCACTCGCCGGCGCCGCTCCTCGCCCCGCCGCCTCAACGTCGCCGGCGTCACCCGCCTCCACTCGCCGGCGCCGCTCCGGCCACCGCCGTCGTCGTCTTCTTCTTCGTTCCGGCAAGCCCGCCGCCGCGCTGCTACAGTACACATCGGGCCGGCTGGATCTAGATCTAACAAATCTCGGTTGACTTTTTCCCAGGAAACCCTAATATTTTTGCAATCTTCATCATGCCATAACTCTGCATCCGTAGCTCCGATTCGTGCGTGTAGCATATCAAAATGTTCGTCTTGACGAGTACATAATTTCATCTCAATGCACCATTTTCATTTGAGCTCATCTTGATGCCCGAAATGTTGTTGGAAGAGAGCTATGTGATGAATTTGTCAGATCTGTTTCAGCAAATAGCCTTTTGTCATTTTTGCCATGATTAATGTGTGCATGCTATGATCCTGGGATCTACATGTGTTTTGTTATATGCCATGCCATCTTTACAGGGGTGTATGCCATGTATTTTTGTGATATTTGTGGTGACTCGCACAAGCATGCAAAGTAGCGTAATCGGTAATGCTGATTTCAGGGACTTAACATTTCACTAAGTCCTTGTTCTGTTTGTTGTTATGCCATATGTTCATGTTGTTTCCTAGTGATCCATGCCTCTTTTGAGGATGATCAGTAAGGAAGTTTTGTTAATATTGTTGTGCTCTATCCATCCATGTCTTTGTTTGCAATTATGGAGCACACTAGATTGAGTCAATCGAGCTCTACTTTTTCTATAAAATGATGCTGGCAGATTGTTGACATGTTTAGCGATTTTGCCAAGGATGTTGCTATTGATCCGTGCATGCTATGTTATTGTTCTTGCCATGTCTAGCTTCTATGCCATGTATTCTTGATGGGTGTATGCTTAGTTTGTCAGGCCATGCTCTGTAGTGAGTGCATCAAGCTCGTAAACATGCCTACTCGTTGACTGATTTTCATGCTCCTGTTTTTCACTAATTCTGAATCTGTTTATGTTTTTGCCATGTTCACATGCTTGCAATTGTATTTTCTGATCCATTTTGGCTCAAGGTCACTAAGGGACTTTTGTTAAGTGCTTTGAGTAGCTTCATGTCATGCCTTGCTTTGCCATGTTAAGTTCTTGTAGCATATAGTTTTCATGATCTAAGGTGTGCTTCCTGATGATAAATTCCAGACTTGTGTTAATTTCACCAAGTCTGAAACCTGTTATCATTTGCACTTTTCCCATGCCTGTTTGAACCTGTTAATGGATGAATTAGCCGTAGCTCAGTGTTCATCTTTTGTCAAGCTTGATGAGTGGATCCCTGCCATGTATTTTGTTGTAATGTTTGAGTGATGTAGGATATTTATCTTGATGCATTTAGTTGGTCACTTGCTGATTATCGCAGACCGGTGCCATATTTGTTTTGCTTGACATTTCCAAACCGTGCATCCGATTCCGGTGATCTTTATATCGATTTCAACCAAAATCACCTCACCTTTCCAGTGGCACTCTTGGATTTCCATGTTGAGGCCAGGTTCAATCATTCCTTTGTAAATCATGCATCTGCATCCCATACCGCATCCCGCATATCATACCATGTTTGCATCATGTTGGTTGACATTGCACGTGGTTGATTGTGTTCCTTTTGCTTGTTGTCTTGGTTGGGTAGAGCCGGGAGACGAGTTCGTGAATGAGGAGCCCGTTGAGTTCGCTTCCGAGGATCAAGTCAACTCTGACAACTTTGCAGGCAAGATGACCATACCCTCGAAATCACTTCTATCTTTGCTTGCTAGATGCTCGCTCTTTTGCCATGCCTATGCTAAGATACCTACCACTTTCTTATCATGCCTCCCAAATTTCCATGTCAAACCTCTAACCCTCCATGTCCTAGCAAACCGTTGTTTGGCTATGTTACCGCTTTGCTCAGCCCCTCTTATAGCATTGCTAGTTGCAGGTGAAGATTGGAGATCGTTCCTTGTTGGAACATTGTTTATTGTTGGGATATCACCATATTATCTTGTTTATCTTAATGCATCTATATACTTGGTAAAGGGTGGAAGGCTCGGCCTTTTGCCTAGTGTTTTTTTCCACTCTTGCCGCCCTAGTTTCCGTCATATCGATGTTATGTTCCCAGATTTTGCGTTCCTTACATGGTTGGGTTATAATGGGAACCCCTTGACAGTTCGCCTTGAATATAACTCCTCCAGCAAGGCCCAACCTTGGTTTTACCATTTGCCACCTAGCCTCTTTTCCCTTGGGTTTCCAGAGCCCGAGGGTCATCTTTATTTAAACCCCCCCCCCAGGCCAGTGCTCCTCTGAGTGTTGGTCCAAACTAGAGCCCTGTGCAGCGCCCCTTCGGGGAAACTCGAGGTTTGGTTTTAGTTGTATGGAGCGCTCATCTGAGTGTGCCCTGAGAATAAGATATGTGCAGCTCCTATCAGGATTTGTCGGCACATTCGGGCGGTGTTGCTGGACTTGTTTTACCATTGTCGAGGATGTCTTGTAACCGGGATGCCGAGTCTTATCGGAATGTCTCGGGAGAAGGAATATCCTTCGTTGACCGTGAGAGCTTGTGATGGGCTAAGTCGGGGCTCCCCTACAGGGATTTGAACTTTCAAAAGCTGTGCCCACGGTTATGGGCAGATGGGAATTTGTTAATGTCCGGTTGTAGATAACATGAAACTTAACTTAATTTAAAATGCACCAACCGCGTGTGTAACCGTGATGCTCTCTTCTCGGCGGAGTCCGGGAAGTGAACACGGTGTTGGAGTAATGCTTGGCATAGGTTGTTCTAGGATCACCTCTTGATCATAGTTTCTCGACCGCGCTTTGCCTTCTCTTCTCGCTCTCATTTGCGTATGTTTAGCCACCATATATGCTAGTCGCTTGCTGCAGCTCCACCTCATACCTTTTACCCTTCCTATAAGCTTAAATAGTCTTGATCGCGAGGGTGTGAGATTGCTGAGTCCCCGTTACTCACAGTTTACTTCCAAAACCAGATGCAGGGGCCGACGATACTGTTCCAGATGACATGACCGAGCTCAAGTGGGAGTTCGATGAAGACTCTCGCCGTTACTACGTGTCTTTCCCAGATGATCAGTAGTGGTGCCCAGTTGGGGCGATCAGGGGACTTTGTCGCATTTGGGGGTTGATCTTTATTTTGGTACCGTAGTCGGACCATGAGTGTATTGGATGAATGTAATGTTATTCTTGTATTTGTGTGATGTGGCGAGTGTAAGCCAACTATGTATCTTTTCCCCTTTTATTTACTTACATGGGTTGTTGTGAAGATTACCTTACTTGTGACATTGCTTTCAATGCGGTTATGCCTCTAAGTCGTGCTTCGACACGTAGGAGATATAGCCGCATCGAGGGCGTTACAACTAGCGCCGGCGGGACTACATGCTCCCTCCTCTTGTGGCCCGTTGTGATGCCGCGCAGGCTTCCCCGGCCCACCCTACTCCCTCCACTGGCCTAGCCGCACGCAATCAACTTCCTCCTTATTACGTGAAAAAAATGATTCCTCCCACTGACATCTAGGGCACACCGGTTGGGAGGCTAACCTGTGGGCCTACTAAGTTGACGCGTACGTAGGGCTTGTCAACTTAGTCAACAAACGATTCTAGCAGCAGTAACCATTGGATTTGAATCGAACGGTCCTGCTGCTTCTTCAATCGATGCTCTTCTTGCACCAGCCGCCCAAACCAGCGCTGGCGAGACCGCCTGCTCCTGCCTCCAGTGGCCGGCTGTGCTGCCGTTGAGGCCTCACCGCCCTCTACTACTCCCACTCCTATCCAGGCCCTACGGCAACAGCAGCCTCACACCACAACTAAACCAGTGAACCCTCGTACTCCTCTCCGTGTGGGAAGCCACTGCCGCATCTTCCCCGGCTCCGCGTCGTCCCCTTCCTAGGCCTCGCCGTCATCCACCACCTTGGATGCGCTCGGCGCGGAGTGGTCAATGTGGTCAACGAACGACACCATCGGAAGTAGACTGTGCATGGATAGGCTGACAGCTGGGTCCACGGCCGCACGCAAGGAAATGCCTCCTTATTACGCGCAAAATAATGATTCCTCCACCTGACAGCTGGGACCCACCGGAAGGGCCTCTGTATTTCGCGAAAAAATGTTCCCACCGCTGACAGGTCGGACCCACCAGCTATATCTTCGCACGTAAGAAAATGCCTCCTTATTATGCAGAAAAAATGAATACCCCCTGCTAGCTGGGACCCACAATATTGGGCGGCTGACTTGTGGGCCAACTAAGTTGATGGGGACGGAGGGCTTTGTCAACTTAGTCAATATGAACGATTCTAGCTCCAGTGACCGTACGATGTCCATCGAACGGCCATAGTGCTTCTTCAACCTTTGGTCTTCATGCTCCAGCCGCACAAACCAGCGCCGGTCGTGCCTCGTGCTCCTACCTCCCGTGGCCTACTGTGATGCCGCGGAGGCCTCACCTCCCCCTACTACTCCCACCGCTAGCCAGGCCATCCCTCTGCTCACCCACACCCCCTGTTATTCTGCGGTGATGGCAGCCTCACACCGGAACCGAACCAGTGAACTCTCGTACTCCTCTACGCGTGGGCATCCACTGCCGCGTCTTCCCCGGCTCCGTGTCATCACCTTCCTAGGCCTCTCCGTCGTCCACCGCCTTGGGGCTCTCGGCGCGGCGTGGTTAATGTGGTCAATGACCGACTTCCATCGGAAGAGTACTGTACATGGAGAGGCTGACAGCTGGGTTGTAACGCCCTCGATGCGGCTATATCTCCCACGTGTCGAAGCATGACTTAGAGGCATAACCGCATTGAAAGCAATGTCGCAAGTGAGGCAATCTTCGCAAACAACCCATGTAATACATAAGGGAAAAGAGATACATAGTTGGCTTACAATCACCACTTCACACAATACATGAATAAAGCATTACATCATCCAGATACAAACAAGGTCCGACTACGGAACCAAAATAAAAGAAGAACCCCAAATGCGACAAAGGTCCCCGATCGACCCCAACTGGGCTCCACTACTGATCAACTAGAACGAAACGACATAAAGGACAAGATCTTCATCGAGCTCCTCCTGAGCTTGGTTGCGTCACCTGGAATGGCATCATCGGCACCTGCAAGCTGGTTTTGGAAGTATCTGTGAGTCACGGGGACTCAGCGATCTCACACCCTCGCGATCAAGACTAGTTAAGCTTACGGGTAAGGCAAAAGTATGAGGTGGAGCTGCAGCAAGCGACTAGCATATATGGTGGCTAACATACACAAATGAGAGCGAGAAGAGAAGGCACAGCACGATCGAGAAACTATGATCAAGAAGTGATCCTAGAGCAACCTACGTCAAGCATAACTCCAACACCGTGTTCACTTCCCGGACTCCGCCGGAAAGAGACCATCACGGTTACACACGCGGTTTATGTATTTTAATTAAGGTCAACTTCAGGTTTTCTACAACCGGACATTAACAAATTCCCATCTGCCCATAACCGCGGGCACGGCTTTCGAAAGTTCAAATCCCTGCAGGGGTGTCCCAACTTAGCCCATGACAAGCTCTCACGGTCAATGAAGGAATAGACCTCCTCCCGAGACATTTCGATCAGACTCGGTATCCCGGTTCTACAAGACATCCTCGACAATGGTAAAACAAGTCCAGCAAGACCACCTGATGCGCCGACATCCCGATAGGAGCTGCACATATCTCGTTCTCAGGGCAACACCGGATAAGCAATCCGTACAACTAAAACCAGCCCTCGAGTTTCCCCGAGGTGGCGCTGCAAGGGGCTCTAGTTTGGACCAACACTTAGACAAGCACTAGCCCGGGGGTGTTAAAATAAAGATGACCCTCAGGATGCGCGACTCCCAAGGGAAAACAATGCTAGGTGGCAAATGGTAAAACCAAGGTTGGGCCTTGCTGGAGGAGTTTTATTCAAAGCGAAATGTCAAGGGGTTCCCATTATAACCCAACCACGTAAGGAACGCAAAATCCGGGAACATAACACCGATATGACGGAAACTAGGGCGGCAAGAGTGGAACAAAACACCAGGCATAAGGCCGAGCCTTCCACCCTTTACCAAGTATATAGATGCATTAAATAAATAAGATATATAGTGATATCCCAACAAGTAAACATGTTCCAACAAGGAACAACATCTCCATGTTCCAACAAGGAACAAACTTCAATCTTCACCTGCAACTAACAACGCTATAAGAGGGGCTGAGCAAAGCGGTAACAAAGCCAAACAACGGTTTGCTAGGACAAGGTGGGTTAGAGGCTTGGTTCAACAATATGGGAGGCATGAAAAGCAAGTGGTAGGTATCGTAGCATAGGCATAGCAAAAGAGCGAGCATCTAAGCAAGCAAAGATAGAAGTGATTTCGAGGGTATTGTCATCTTGCCTGAAATCCCGCAAGGAAGAAGAACAAGTCCATGAAGAAGAAAAAAACGGGCGTAGCCAACGGATCCTCACAAACGCAACGTTATCGGAACCAACCCGAAGAAGCAACACCGGAAAGAAGCAAACAACATAGTAAACAACCACGACATGAACATGGCTTGATGCACAGTCGAGTATGATGCATGTCCAGTTTAATGAAGCATGGCATGGCAAAGTGCACAAGCAATTCTACAAATTAAGTGGAGCTCAATATGCAACGGAGTTGCATATTGAAGAAAACACCACATGACTTATTTAGTTCTCTCTCGTTTATGTACCCAACAAGATTAAATGTTGATTAACATGGCAAGAGGGTGAAGCATAATAAAACTACCTAACTAGGCAAGTTTAATTGAGGTCGGAACAACAAACAACAAGTACGGAAAGCCTCATGTGCATATTTATTAGGTTTGGTACTGTTCTGCCCTAAACATAATCTTAGAGTTGTTAAGCATGAAAATAAGGCCACCATGTTAGACTAGACATTTTTCCACCCCATTTACATATAAAGATTATTTAAATCCGAGCTACGGTTAATTAGTTATGAATTAAGTCATTTTAGCAAGTTATTTAAGCAAATTTAAACAAACATCATTTTAAGCCTTTTAAACAAGGATGAAAATGACATATTATGAAACTAGATGCAATTCTAAGCATTTTTCATATTAATTTTATTTTAATATGATGCATCGTTTGTGAGTTACAATATGCATGATCATGAAGGGGTTTTCTGCAAAACTGCGTTCTCTGGAATAACAGCTAAATTCCCAGATCTGAAAAAAACACAGCAGGCTGAAACTGGGCAGACTGGGCGCTCACCATGGGCCTGGCCCAGCTCGGTGGAGGGACGCGGGCAGCTGGGCCCGCGAGGTCGGCAAGGAAGCGGCTCGGCCTGGTGCGGCGCGGGCTGAGTCAACGCGCGACGACGCGGATCGAGCCGGGCTGCGCTGCTCGTTCCCCTCGGGCAAAACAGGGGCGCAGCTCTCAGCGCGAAGCAGGAAAGGTCGTCGGTGGCGCTAGAGGACTTCGGTGAGGAGGGCGGCGACCTGGAGGCGGGGATGAGGCTGGGATCGCAGGACCTTGGCGCGGGATGCGGTCAACGGGCGCACAGAGGACGAGCGGTTATGGGGCTTGGCGAACTACTGCTGTTGCTGCGGTGACAAGGCAGCGAGTCGAGGAACTTGGCGGCCCGACGAGTGAACGACGACGCAGCAGGGACATTGCGGGAATAGCGCAGGAACGGAAGGCAGGGCACGCATCCGAGGTGCTCGTCCATCTCTGCTTGAACTATAGCTTCCCGATGGAGCAGAAGCAGGGGCCGGCAATGGGGACTTGTCGAAGATGCGACAACAGGGACTTGGCACGGGTCTTGGGGCTCCGGCGAGCTGAGGAGGTCCGGCAACGACGGGGATGGCCGGGACCCAACGGATATGAGGCCAGGGCGGCTTCGGATGGAGACGAGACGGGTAGTGCTCGAAGCTTCGGCCATGGCTCCTGTGAAGGATTCAGAGAGAGGGAGAGAACTGCATGAGGGAGAAAAAAACAGATGGAGGGAGGAGAAATAAGGGGAGGCGTGGTCTGGCCTGACGGAGGTGGTCGGAGGCTGCCGTGGCGATGGGCAGTTGGCTCGGGCACTGGTTGGGCCATTGGAGAAAAATGATGGAGGTAGGTGGGTGAGATCCCGAGGAAGGAGGAGGGAATGGACAGGAGTGGTGGCGGCGGCTGGCTGGGAGGATGGGACATCTCTCCTCAATTTTAGGGTTGGTCAATATATATATATATCTCATGGAGATTAGATTAGGGGCTATTTGGGCCCTCCGATTTAAATCGTACGGTCGAGAAAAATAGGCTAGGAGAGTCCAACAAAGAAAACGGAGATGTTTTGTAGATGTTTGGGGTTGATCCGGATCCAATGCTGACGAATCCCCGGGTCGGGTTCGGGGCAACTTCCGGACTCGCGCGAGGGGTTCGATGCACTGTGCAGAGAGGGTTTTCGGATCGTGCGATCGCATCGGACGGCTCCGGAAGCAAAGAGGGGAAGGAGGATGGACTAGGTGGGTTGTGGCGAGACTGCGAGGGGAAGAAGAGAGAGAGAGAGAGAGCCCAACATCTGTTTCCTGAGACCGAAAACGTTCGACGTTAGACCGACTATAATGCCGCTATAGTTAAACGTTGGGGCGTCAAAGGAACTCCGAATGCGATGAAACTTGGCAGGCGGTCTATCTACACTATAATAAGACCACACGTCAACTCTCATCCCATTCCGAGAACATTTTCCGGCCACTTATAAAATACTATTTCGGACATGCCGCGGGCGCGTGCAAGTGTGTCTGGGCTCAGAACGGACAACAGAGGGAACTGGGGGAACCCGGACGGATGCAGGTTTTGAAAACATGATGATGCGATGCACATGATGACATGATGAAATGCAACACGCAAGCAAATAACCTGGCAACAGCAGCGAATAACTGGAAGACACCTGGCACATCGGTCTCGGGGCGTTACATGGGTCCACGGCCACAGCCGAGTTTTTTGTGATTTGCCAAGTAAGTCGGTTTTTCAGGCCTGTTGGGCTGCAAATCTTTCAAGAAGAGGAGAGCTTCATTCGGCTGGCCGAGAAAGTGGCCTATCAATAATGAGAAATGGGCTGTACATTTTTAAAACACACCAAATCGGCAATTAGTTTCAAATTTCTTTTTTTTCATTTTGAGATTTTAAATTTCATTGATTTTTATGCATGGACAATTTGTTGGTTTTTATATTGGTATACATTTATTTTTAAAATCAGTTTGAATGTTACTCGAAATTTTGGGATTAAAAACAGTTCGGACCGCACCGAAATATGCAAAATTTCGTATAATTTTTTAACCGTGGCCACAATATGGGCTGTAATGCTAACAAAAATAATATGGGATCCAAAAAAACCTTAAGAATTAGCAAATGGGCTGTAAATTATTAGAAATAATGGCAGATGGCTTGTATGTTGTTTTCCACATATTTGAGGCTTTCCTAAAAAAAGGTTGACGCACAAGCAGTGACTGTTGGATGTCCAACCAACGGCCGTCGTGCTTCTTCAATCTCTGCTCTTCCTGCTCCAGCCACTCAAACAAGCGCCGACGGGACTGCCTACTCCCTCCTCCCTGTGGCCGGCTGTGCTACCACGCAAGCCTCACCACCCTACCGTACTCCCATCGCTGGCCTAGCCATCCCTCTATTACCCACACCTGCTGTTATTCCCCGGCGATGGCAGACGAACTAGTAAACCCTCGTACAGTTATACTCCCCTCCGTGTGGGATACAACTGCGGAGTCTTCCCGGGCTCCGTGTCGTTCCCTTCCTAGGCCTCGCCGTCATCCACCGTCCTGGTGCTCTCGGCACGGCCTGGTCAATGTGGTCGACGACCAACATGCATCTGAAGTAGATTGTACGTGGAGAGGCTGACAGCTGGGTCCACGACCACACGCAAGGAAATGCCTCCTTATTACACGCAAAATAATGATTCCTCCACCTGACATCTATGACCCACTGAAAGGGCCTATGTATTTCGCGAAAAAATGTTACCACCGCTGACAGCTCGGACCCACCAGCTATATCTTCGCACGTAAGTGCCTCCTTATTACGCACAAAAAATGTATACTCCCCCTGCTAGCTGGGTCCTAGTATAGTGGGAGGCTGACTTGTGGGCCTACTAAGTTGACGGGAACGGAGGGTTTTGTCAACTTAGTCAATATGCATGATTCTAGCTCCAGTGATCATACGATGTCCATCCAACAGCCGTAGTGCTTCTTCAACCTCTGGTCTTCTTGCTCCAGCCGCCCAAACCAGCGTCGGTCGTGCCTCGTGCTCCTGCCTCCCGTGGCCGGCTGCGATGCCGCGGAGGCCTCACCGCCCCCTACTACTCCCACCGCTGGCCAGGCCATCCCTCTACTCACCCACACCCCCTATTATTCTGCAGCGACGGCAGCCTCACACCGCAGCGAACTACTGAACCCTCGTACTCCTATCCGCATGGGCATCCACTGACGCGTCTTCCCTGGCTCCGCGTCATCCCCTTCCTAGGCCTCGCCATCATCCACCGCCTTGGGGCTCTCGGCGCAGCGTGGTTAATGTGGTCAAGGAACGGCTTCCATCGGAAGAGTACTGTACATGGAGAGGCTGACAGCTGGTTCCACGGCCAGAGCCGAGTTTTTTGTGATTTGCCAAGTAAGTCGGTTTTTCAGGCCTGTTGGGCTGCAAAT
This sequence comes from Triticum urartu, assembly GCF_003073215.2. NCBI lineage: Eukaryota > Viridiplantae > Streptophyta > Magnoliopsida > Poales > Poaceae > Triticum > Triticum urartu. The sequence continues at coordinate 286,320,294 of NC_053025.1, forward strand.
CTTTCAAGAAGAGGAGAGCTTCATTCGGCTGGCCGAGAAAGTGGCGTATTAGTAATGAGAAATGGGTTGTACATTTTTAAAACACATCAAACCAGCAATTAGTTTCAAATTTCTTTTTTTCATTTCAAGATTTTAAATTTCATTGATTTTTATGCGTGGACAGTTTGTTGGATTTTATATTGATATACATTTATTTTTAAAATCAGTTTGAATGTTACTCAAAATTTCGGGGTTAAAAATAGTTCGGACCGCACCGAAATATGCAAAATTTCATATAATTTTTTAACCGTGGCCACAATATAGGCTGTAATGCTAACAAAAATAATATGGGCTCCAAAAAAACTTTAAGAATTAGCAAATGGGCTGTAAATTACTAGAAATAATGGTAGATGGCTTGTATGTTGTTTTCCACAGATTTGAGGCTTTCCTAAAAAAAGGTTGACGCACAAGCAGTGACTGTTGGATGTCCATCCAACGGCCGTCGTGCTTCTTCAACCTTTGCTCTTCCTGCTCCAACCACTCAAACAAGCGCCGACGGGATTGCCTACTCCCTCCTCCCCGTGGCCGGCTGTGCTGTCGCGCAGGCCTCACCACCCCACTGTACTCCCATCGTTGGCCTAGCCATCCCTCTACTCACCCACACCTGCTGTTATTCTCCGGTGACGGCAGACGAACCAGTAAACCCTCGTATAGTTGTACTCCCATCCGTGTGGGATACAACTGCCGAGTCTTCCCGGGCTCCGTGTCGTTCCCTTCCTAGGCCTCGCCGTCGTCCACCGTCCTAGTGCTCTCGGTGCGGCCTGGTCAATGTGCTCAACGACCAACACGCATCTGAAGTAGACTGTACGTGGAGAGGCTGACAGCTGGGTCCACGGCTGCACACAAGGAAATGCTTCCTTATTACGCGCAAAATAATGATTCCTCCACCTGACATCTAGGACCCACCGAAAGGGTCTCTGTATTTCGCGAAAAAAACTTTACCCCTGCTGACAGCTCGGACCCACCAGCTATACCTTCGCAAGCAAGTGCCTCCTTATTACACACAAAAAATGTATACTCCCCCTGCTAGCTGGGACCTAGTATAGTGGGAGGCTGACTTGTGGGCCTACTAAGTTGACGGGGACGGAGGGCTTTGTCAACTTAGTCAATGTGCATGATTCTAACTCCAGTGACCGTATGATGTCCATCCAACGGCCGTAGTGCTTCTTCAACCTCTGGTCTTCTTGCTCCAGCCGCCCAAACCAGCGCCGGTCGTGCATTTTTAAAACACATCAAACCGGCAATTAGTTTCAAATTTCTTTTTTTCATTTCAAGATTTTAAATTTCATTGATTTTTATGCGTGGACAATTTGTTGGATTTTATATTGATATACATTTATTTTTTAAATCAGTTTGAATGGTACTCGAAATTTTGGGATTAAAAATAGTTCGGACCGCACCGAACTATGCAAAATTTCGTATAATTTTTTAACCGTGGCCACAATATGGGCTGTAATGCTAACAAAAATAATATGGGCTCCACAAAAATATTAAGAATTAGAAAATGGGCTGTAAATTACTAGAAATAATGGCAGATGGCTTGTATGTTGTTTTGCACAGATTTGAGGCTTTCCTAAAAAAAGGTTGACGCACAAGCAGTGACTGTTGGATGTCCATCCAACGGCCGTCGTGCTTCTTCAATCTCTGCTCTTCCTGCTCCAGCCACTCAAACAAGCACCGACGGGACTGCCTACTCCCTCCTCCCCGTGGCCGGCTGTGCTGCCGCGCAGGCCTCACCGCCCTACCGTACTCCCATCGCTGGCCTAGCCATCCCTCTACTCACAAACACCTATTGTTATTCTCCGGCGACGGCAGACGAACCAGTAAACCCTCATACAGTTGTACTCCCCTCCGTGTGGGAAACAATTAACGAGTCTTCTCGGGCTCCGTGTCATTCCCTTCCTAGGCCTCGCCGTCGTCCACCGCCCTGGTGCTCTCGGCGGGGCCTGGTCAATGTGGTCGACGACCAACATGCATCTGAAGTAGACTGTACGTGGAGAGGCTGACAGCTGGGTCCACGGCTGCACACAAGGAAATGCTTCCTTATTACGCGCAAAATAATGATTCCTCCACTTGACATCTAGGACCCGCCGAAAGGGCCTTTGTATTTGGCGAAAAAAATATTACCGTCGCTGACAGCTCGGACCCACCAGCTATACCTTCACACGCAAGTGCCTCCTTATTACGCACAAAAAATGTATACTCCCCCATGCTAGCTGGGACCTAGTATAGTGGGAGGCTGACTTGTGGGCCTACTAAGTTGACGGGGACGGATGGCTTTGTCAACTTAGTCAATATGCATGACTCTAGCTCCAGTGACCGTAGGATGTCCATCCAACGATCATAGTGCTTCTTCAACCTTTGGTCTTCTTGCTCCAGCCGCCCAAACCAGTGCCGGTCGTGCCTCGTGCTCCTGCCTCCCGTGGCCAGCTGCGATGCCGCGGAAGCCTCACGGCCCCCTACTACTCCCACCGCTGGCCAGGCCATCCCTCTACTCACCCACACCCCCTATTATTTTGTGGTGACGGCAGCCTCACACCGCAGCGAACTAGTGAACCCTCATACTCCTCTACGCGTGGGCATCCACTGACGCGTCTTCCCCGGCTCCGCGTCGTACCCTTCCTAGGCCTCGCCGTCGTACACCGCCCTGGTGCTCTCGGCGGCGTGGTCAACATGGTCAAGGAACGGCTTCCATCGGATGTGGACTGTATGTCGAGAGGCTGACAGCTGGGTCCACGGCCGCAACAAGGAAGTGCCTCCTTATTACGCGGAAAATAATGATTCCTCCACCTGACAGAAGGGACCTACCGGACAGGCAACCGTATTTGGCGAAAAAAACCTTTCCCCCTGACTGCTGGGACCAACCAGCTACATCTTCGCACGCAAGGAAGTGCGTCCGGGCAAAAAAAACGATTCGCCCCCTTGACTACTGGGACCCACCAGCTACATCTCCGCACGCAAGGAAGTGCCTGACAGTCGAGACCCACCTGGTTGAAGCGTACGTAGCATTTTCATTCTGGTCGCATTCGTGTACGTACATACTAGTTGATGTAGAGGCGCGCACGTGTCGTAGTAGAGGTGCGCATGTAGAATGTACACGTACGTACAGCGGCCAGTGTGCAAGAAAGAAAATACAGCCACGCACGTACATACGGGCAGGGTCTCGAACGCCTACTCGCGCATACGGACGGCCAGGGCTCGTGTACATGGCTGGGTCGGAACGGAGAAACTGCATCGTCGTCGTGTTCATGGGGACCCAATCGGCTGGGTCGGAACGGAATGCGTCGTTGTGTTCATCGGGAGGGCTTGGACCGAACAGCCGATGGAAACGAGGCCTGGCGTACCGCAGAATGGAGGAAACGGCCTTGTGTTCGACCGTCACGTTCGAAATGGGATCATGTTCATCGGGAGGGGTCTGGCGTACGGCAAAATGGAGGAAATGGACCTCCTACAGTCGAAATGGGGTCCTGTTGATCAGGAGGGGTGTGGCGTACCACAAAACGGAGGAAACAGACTTGTGTTGGAATGCTACGGTCGAAACGGGGGTCTTGTTCATCGGGAGTGGTGTGGCGTACCACAAAACGGGACTCCACGAGATACTGTTCATCTCCACCGTCGACCCCCTCCAGCCTCCATGGGCTACTGTCCATCCACCGTCGACCTCCTCCAGCCTCCACCTGCGTCTGTTCATCCATGGGCTCCTGTTCATCAAGCCTCCACCGCGCGCTACTCCACCGGCTACTATTCAACCAGCCCTCTCCACGGGCTCCTGTTCAACCACCCCTCCACGGGCTACTATTGATCCACCCCTCCACCATCTATTGTTCATCCAGCCCTCCACGGGGTGGTCCTGTTCATCCATCCCTCCACGGGGTCCTGTTCATCCAGCCCCAACCGGCTCCATCGATCGGGGTCCTGTTCAACTAGAGGCAACACCATGGGGTCATGTTCATCCACCCCCACTGGGAACTGCTCATCCAAACCCCCCGGCAACACTCACTGTTCATCTAGAGGCAGCATCGATCGGCTTCAGTTAGCAGCAGTAGCGAAGGAATCGCTCGATCGGGTTCAGTTTACAGCCATCGATCGATCGCTCGGGTTGAGTAACGCGTAGCCTACAGTGCAATCGCTCGGGTTCAGTCGGCGAACGCCTCACTCGGGTTCACTTCGAGCACAATGCCTCGCACCCACGCGCGTGCATGTACGAGAGAAATGCGCATCGCTCGGCCCCGACCACCCACCATAACCAGGAACACCCAGATACTTTCCTCGCCCTTGCTTCTACCACGGTTTTTTTCATCATGGACGGCCCAAAGAATGTCATGTAGCTGCATCTCTGGCCCGCCCAGGACGAAAAGCCCATTTTCTGTCATGATTTTGTGTCATAAAAGTAGGAGCCCACCACATCTATGATGATACCGGGTTTTGTCACAATTGTCGTCATAGAAGTGTCATAAGTATGATAAAAAAATTCGTTCGGCCCAAAATGTCATAGATGTGTCTTTTTTTGTACTGGAGCACCGCCGGCCCAGGCCGCGCACGCGGGCAAAGCTCTGCCAGCCGCGAGCCAGGGCTGCGTTGCCTGCGGCGGAGACCTCGACCGCGACCCACGAACCTTGCTGATGCAGTCATCCGCTTGCAGCCAAAGACCACATGGACCAATGGCTGGCAGCTCGCCGACAAAGAAGCGCAGGAGCTGAAGCCAAGTGCCAGCAGGGTTCTCTGACCACACAACGAACTCCGACAGCACTTCTGCAGAGTGGAAGTGCGGTCGGGGCGGCCGCGCGACCATGGCGCGCCTCCCTTCATCGATGGGGCCCCCACGACTCGGGCGACTACCACCACGCGAAGAAGCGCCACCGCGACCGCGAGGAGCCGCGACGGGGGTCATGGTGTGCTTGTGGGGACGGCTGCACCCCCTCTTGGACGGCAGTGAGCCAGGCCCCTCCTAGCGAGCCTTCCCCTTCTCCGCAGCCGAGAGCCTCTTCGCAGGCGCCATGGGTGTCGCTGCTGGCAGTGAAGCGAGGAAGAAGAAGGAGCGGGAGAAGCAATGGAAGAGATGGGCGACAGGGGATCCACCCCCTACCCATTTATAGCCAAGGGGAGGCAAACCCCTAGCCTCCATGATGTAAGGTAATAATGATCTTTTTCTGCATGTAGCAGGGACTCGCCAAGTCGGGTAGTTGCCGAGGCGGCGTGCGGAAGCGGAGAAGCCCACGTCCAATCAATCGCCACGTGTCAAGCGGGGCCGTAGGCTATTGGGGCCCGTGACGCTCCGCACTTGCCCTTTGGCTTCGCCTTGAAGCCAAGTCCGAGCGTGCCTTGGGCCCGGGGGCTACTGTCAGGGGGGTCCCCAGACTTGCCTGCCTGCGGCCCACAGCATGGCTCCATCAGCGGCCTTGTACGGCCCATGTTCACCAACAAACACTCAAGACCCTCGCGAGGGGCCAAGCCTCGCGAGGCGGACGATGCAAGACCTCCTCAGGGGCGGCCTCACCAGGCTGGCTCGCAAGGGGCGGAGAGATCAAGGCAAGGGATACCTCACGAGGTGTGTGTGACGCAAGCCATGACGACTGGAGCCAGGCGGGCGCTAGGCGGGTGCCAGCGCGCAGTGTCCTCGTTTCCACTTTGGTGCTAAAGGGGCAAGTGCAGGCGAGGAGTCCTAAAGCATCAGGGAAAGGTTTCCATATCAGTGCAACAAGACCAAGACCAGCAGGACAGCAGGACAGAGGTCACCGTGGAGCCCAAGACGGCGTCACTGCCAGAGCCTTTGGCAGGGGAAGACTACTTTTGTCAGGATAGCTTGTACTAGTTGTCCCCCTTCAAATTGGCCGTTGTGGGATCCCTTCCCGCCTAATATTTGGGAAGAGGACACGAGCCTCTATATATAGGACTATCCACCACAATAGGGAGGGATTCTGATCTCATATTGGACCGGCTTCATTCCACCAAAGCCACCACACTCACCAAGCACAAGAACACCTCCCCTCAGAAGGTTCTTCTTCCCTTGTAACTGTTCATCCTCAGCCCAAGAGGCAATCCACCACACCACACTGGAGTAGGGTATTACACCACATCGATGAGCCAAACCAGTATAAACTCTTGAGTCTCCTATTCTTTGGGTTCGTCGAGCAAGGCCATGAGATCATGATGTGTGCGAGCTAGAGAGGGCGAGAGATCTTCATGCGCACCCTAGTGTTCGAACCTCAAGGGTTTTGCCGGAACCCGAAAGCCGATAGTAGTTTGTTAATTATCATAGTATTTTTTTACCATCTCGGTGCCTTGTTTTAAATGTTGTAATTTTTTAATCATGCCACGAGTATAATAAACATCAATGAATCTATCTCTCATGACATGTTTTAAACCATCCCAAGTAGTAGGTATATAATCAGGGTTTAACCGACAGTATTCATTCCACCAAACTAAAGCATAACCACTGAAAGAACCAACCGTGACCTTACTTTTTTTACAATAAGCAAAATTATGGGAAGCAAATACATTTATGTCACACTCCCATGCAATATATAAAGCAAGTCTAAGACGGCCATTAAATGGTGGTTTAGAAACATTAACCTGATCATGTGTGTTTGGATGTTTGTGTACCTCTTGTGATGATTGTAGTATTTTCTCTGATACCACTTGGGGGGTCCCGATCTTTCGATCATCTGATAAATATCGATTTGGTGGAGTCGACTTTGACGATCCGACTACAAACGTGCACAACGTTGCGCCTTAGAAATCGCTAAACCAATCTCCCAAGGTTACAGACGATGCTGGAAACACGATCAGCCTGACCATGAAGGTCTATTCCTGCATGCAATCGAAGAACAAGCAAGAATATGATAATTCAATCTAAATATTGCAAATATAGATGAAGTATTGATAAAGGTGGGCATCCGAAAGCGGTCTTAGTTTGGTCGTTGGACACAAATGAAGTACATGAAGTTGCAATGGCTAACTTTTAACTAAACAAATCCCAACGGAAAAGCTACTAGATGGATCTACTTCTGTAGGAGCAAGGGGTGGCGTCCAAGGAGGTGGGAGTACGTCCCAAGGCAGCCTAAAACTAACCCTACATTGTACAAGGCTCATGGGCCCAAGTGGAGGCGATGCAACACCTTTGGACTTGTAGTTTGACTCGGATTCTGCTGCAGCGTCAGATTGTTTCGTCAATAACTCAACGCTCCGGATGAATTATAAGGTGAACCCAATTGCGTTGGAAAGAGCATGAAATGTACTTCCCAACAAAAAAGAATGACCCAATTCGGAGTCCGTATGAAAGAGTTATTGGCGTTTTGAGTCAGGTATGTCTATGCAGTTCGAATCTGAATCCAGAACGTGAGAGACTTGGACTCTATCTTCTCTTGGCCCAAAAGGGACGTAAGAAGACTTTTTGAACATCACCTAAACTTCTCTTTTTTCCTTTATCTTCATATGTGGATTGTACAAACATCCCATACACCTCACAAATATACATGTATGCAATATGTTTGGTCGTATCCAAGGTCGTGATGTCCTCATCACATAGTTTCCTCATACATGCTAGGAGATTTTGATCCATCCCATCAATTGCATGATCCTAATAATTATATGCACCACATGCTCCCATTAATGAAAATGCTATTGTTGTGACACACACTTGCTATACTTGTATGCTCAATTTGTGCCCCCATCCTGTTATACGCAATAACTATTCCTTCATGATGGTTGACATGTTCTTATACCATGCATCAAATTTCTTTGAGCGATGCTTATCTTGTGCTAACTCACACATGCACATAGACATCATGATGGATGATGTGTACATTTACCACACACACATTTTCTTTCATTTGTGTATGTATTGTGTAGGTACCCATGAATATTTGTCAAACTCATAATCCCATGAGCTGACAAAACGAGCTCTACAGAGCAATGATGCTTTGGGATCCCATGGATTGTCTTTCCCACCGCTCCCTTCGCGCAAATACTTTGCGCAATTCTTCTACATGGCCCTCACATGGTTATGGGTTATTGTCCATTTTGTATCATTTGCCCATATTGCCATGTTCACTTTGCATGATATACTCCTTCCTATACCTTTGCCATGCATTTGTGGCCCATGCTTTGCATTACACATGATGATTGGTTCTCGTATTTAAATGTGTATTTGCAAGCTTGGTGGAGATATTGCTTGTCACTACCGTGTTCCATTTATGAGCCATTATTGATATTTTGACCACGATTTTCTTTCGTGCTTTTGATATGTCATGTGCATTGCCTACATCTACTATTTGCTCACATGACATGATTGCCATGATTTCTTCTAGTATGTTGCATCTTCGCCCTACTAGTTTGCATGACATGTTTGGTTTGCTTGCTCGTTTCATGCCGTTGATGACAACCATATACATGCTTTGCACGTGATTGTTATTGCTTCCTGTCATATCTCTCCATATGTTGTCTCTCTCATGCAAGATGATTTGCCATGTATTGAGTGCAACAATGATTATAGCCTTGTTAATGAGATTGCCCCCCATAGCATTCTCGTCTATATTTGGATATTTTGACATAATTCTTGTGAAGCATGCTTGCCTTCCTTCTTTACACCATATACCTAGTTCCATGAATATCGCCATTGTTGCATCATATCATTCATGCACTTGTGCTACTAATGGTTATGTGCAAGAGAAGTGAACCATCATGATGGATGATGTGTTCATCTACCATGTGCATACGTTCTTTCCTTTTTTTTGTGCATGTGTAGGATACTTGGACTTTGTGTCAACTTCCACTTCACGTGAATTGACCATTCGAGCTCCTAAGAGGAAACCACCTTCTACCACGATGATTCTACATCGCACTTGCTTGTGCTTACGCATTGTGAAGGAAGCACAAGGACATGCTTTCAAGATGATATCCTTCTCTTTTGTGAAACCCAAAACCATCAGCATGAACATTGTGGATCATACTACTTGTGTTGCTTCCACCGTGAGACTGATTTTTCATCTTGGACCCCTTGATTGCACACATGTTAGTGATATTGCTTTCATTCACGATCGCCACTTTATGATGAGGCACAAACTAGCGAGATGCTAATTCACGCATGTAGATGGCCCGATCTTTCATGATGATATTTGATCTACAATTCTTCCGCCTTGTTCCTGCTCGCAACCTCCAATAATAATTTTCACATGTGTACGAAAATACACGAACAAAAATAATGATCCCCCCCGGATCAGCACATAGGCGTCGATATGATGATCAACCCTCCGTCGCTATTAGATTTTCTCGACGGAAAAATCACAGAAAATACTCATAATTCGGTCCTCCGAAACATGGACGTTTTTTGACTTTTTTCATAACTCACAGATAAACAGAAACTGATCTTACATCGGCCAAAGCCTGGCCTTTTATATGGCCGAACTCCCGTACACTAAGAAAAATCCAGAGACAAACTAGCACAACTCAAAAGGAAATATATCTTTTTTATTTGGACTTGGACTCTAAAATGACTAATTAACTTGCATGCAACATAATTCCCTTGCCATGCAAACTAAGATAATTGAGCCAATCGGTATCCAATCAGGTGGCATACGAAACTTTGGTTCCACCTTGTCATGTAAAGGCTCTCTTTTTATCTCTGGTTTCCTCGTTTGCTACAGATCTATTAGCTTGTAGTATGATTTTAACTGCTGATTCAATCCACCCCAGCGTCCTAGTTTTTTATAGTCCAAATTTTTTCGTACTATACAACCATGCATCAACTTGTCAATCACATCTCTTGAATGTAATGCATGCACCACACAATTGATCTTTGGCATGTTAATTACAGAATTTATTCTTGTTGGAAATATGCCCTAGAGGCAATAATAAAAGCATTATTATTATATTTCCTTGTTCATGATAATTGTATTTATTCATGCTATAATTGTGTTATCCGGAAATCGTAATACATGTGTGAATAGCAGACACCAACATGTCCCTAGTAAGCCTCTAGTTGACTAGCTCGTTGATCAACAGATAGTCATGGTTTCCTGACTATGGACATTGGATGTCATTGATAACGAGATCACATCATTAGGAGAATGATGTGATGGACAAGACCCAATCCTAAACATAGCACAAGATCGTATAGTTCGTTTGCTAGAGTTTTCCAATGTCAAAGTATCTTTTCCTTAGACCATGAGATCGTGTAACTCCTGGATACCGTAGGAGTGCTTTGGGTATACCAAATGTCACAACGTAACTGGGTGACTATAAAGGTGTACTACGGGTATCTCCGAAAGTGTCTGTTGGGTTGACACAGATCAAGACTGGGATTTGTCACTCCGTATGACGGAGAGGTATCACCGGGCCCACTCGGTAATGCATCATCATAATGAGCTCAAAGTGACCAAGTGTCTGGTCACAGGATCATGCATTACGGTACGAGTAAAGTGACTTGCCGGTAACGAGATTGAACGAGGTATTGGGATACCGACGATCGAATCTCAGGCAAGTAACATATCGATTGACAAAGGGAATTGCATACGGGGTTGATTGAATCCTCGACATCGTGGTTCATCCGATGAGATCATCGTGGAGCATGTGGGAGCCAACATGGGTATCCAGATCCCGCTGTTGGTTATTGACCGGAGAGTCGTCTCGGTCATGTCTGCTTGTCTCCCGAACCCGTAGGGTCTACACACTTAAGGTTCGGTGACGCTAGGGTTGTGAAGATATGTATATGCAGTAACCCGAATGTTGTTCGGAGTCCCGGATGAGATCCCGGACGTCATGAGGAGTTCCGGAATAGTCCGGAGGTAAAGAATTATATATAGGAAGTGCTGTTTCGGCCATCGGGACAAGTTTCGGGGTCACCGGTATTGTACCGGGACCACCGGAAGGGTCCCGGGGGTCCACCGGGTGGGGCCACCTATCCCGGGGGGCCCCATGGGCTGGAGTGGGAGGGAACCCAGCCCATAGTGGGCTGGGGCGCCACCCCCCAAGGGCCCATGCGGCTAGGGTTGGGGGAAACCCTAAAAGGGGGCGCCCCCTTGCTTGGGGGGCAAGCCCCCCACCCTAGGCCGCCGCCCCTCCTAGTAGATGCAATCTACTAGGGCCGGCGCCCCCCTGGAACCCCTATATATAGTGGGGGAGAGGAGGGACTTCAGACCAGCCCCTGGCGCCTCCCTCTCTCCCCGTTACGTCTCTCTCGCGTAGTATAGGCGAAGCCCTGCTACTGTGACGCCCTGCATCCACCACCACGCCGTCGTGCTACTGGATCTTCATCAACCTCTCCTTCTCCATTGCTGGATCAAGAAGGAGGAGACGTCTCCCATCCCGTACGTGTGTTGAACGCGGAGGTGCCGTCCGTTCGGCGCTTGGTCATCGGTGATTTGGATCACGTCGTGTACGACTACATCATCACCGTTCTTTGAACGCTTTCGCATGCCATCTACAAAGGTATGTAGATGCATCCGATGGCTTGTTGCTAGATGAACTCCTAGATGGATCTTGGTGAAACGAGTAGGAAATTTTTTGTTTTCTGCAACGTTCCCCAACAGTGGCATCATGAGCTAGGTCTATGCGTAGTTCTTCTTGCGCGAGTAGAACACAATTTGTTGTGGGTGTAGATTTGTCAACTTTCTTGCCGTTACTAGTCTTTTCTTGCTTCAGCGGTATTGTGGGATGAAGCGGCCCGGACCAACCTTACACGTACGCTTATGTGAGACCGGTTCCACCGACTAACGTGCACTAGTTGCATAAGGTGGCTGGCGGGTGTCTGTCTCTCCCACTTTAGTTGGAGTGGATTCGATGAACAGGGTCCTTATGAAGGGTAAATAGAAGTAGACAAATCACGTTGTGGCTTTAACGTAGGTAAGAAGACGTTCTTGCTAGAACCCTAATTCAGCCACGTAAAACCTGCAACAACAATTAGAGGATGTCTAACTTGTTTTTGCAGCAAGTGGTTTGTGATATGATATGGCCAAAGTTGTGATGAATGATGAATGATCTATATGTGATGTATGAGATGTTCATGCTATTGTAATAGGATTCACGACTTGCATGTCGATGAGTATGACAACCGGCAGGAGCCATAGGAGTTGTCTTTATTCTTTTATATGACCTGCGTGTCATTGAGAAACGCCATGTAAATTACTTTACTTTATTGCTAAACGCGTTAGCCATAGTAGTAGAAGTAATAGTTGGCGAGCAACTTCATGGAGACACGATGATGGAGATCATGGTGTCAAGCCGGTGACAAGATGATCATGGAGCCCCAAGATGGAGATCAAAGGAGCTATGTGATATTGGCCATATCATGTCACGTCTATTATTTGATTGCATGTGATGTTTATCATCTTTTTTGCATCTTGTTTACTTAGAACGACGGTAGTAAATAAGATGATCCCTCATAACAATTTCAAAAAGTGTTCTCCCCTAACTGTGCACCGTTGCTAAAGTTCGTCGTTTCTAAGCACGCCGTGATGATCGGGTGTGATGGATCCTTACGTTCACATACAACGGGTGTTGACGAGCCTAGCATGTACAGACATGGCCTCGGAACACATGCAAAACACTTAGGGTTAACTTGACGAGCCTAGCATGTACAGACATGGCCTCGGAACACAGAAGACCGAAAGGTCGAGCATGAGTCATATAGAAGATACGATCAACATGAAGATGTTCACCGACGTTGACTAGTCCGTCTCACGTGATGATCGGACACGGTCTAGTTAACCCGGATCATGTAATACTTAGATGACTAGAGGGATGTCTAATCTAAGTGGGAGTTCATTAATAATTTGATTAGATGAACTTAATTATCATGAACTTAGTCTAAATATATTTTACACTATGTCTTGTATATCAAATGGCCCACGTAGTCCTCAACTTCAACGCGTTCCTAGAGAAAACCAAGCTGAAAGACGATGGCAGCAACTATACGGACTGGGTCCGGAACCTGAGGATCATCCTCATAGCTGCCAAGAAAGATTATGTCCTACAAGCACCGCTAGGTGATCCACCCGTCCCACAGAACCAAGACGTTATGAACGCTTGGCAGACACATGTTGACGACTACTCCCTCGTTCAGTGCGGCATGCTTTACAGCTTAGAGCTGGGGCTCCAAAAGCGTTTTGAGAGACATGGAGCATATGAGATGTTCGAAGAGCTGAAAATGGTTTTTCAAGCTCATGCCCGGATCGAGAGATATGAAGTCTCCGATAAGTTCTTCAGCTGTAAGATGGAGGAAAATAGTTCTGTCAGTGAGCACATACTCACTATGTCTGGGTTACATAACCGCTTGTCTCAGCTGGGAGTTAATCTCCCGGATGACGCGGTCATTGACAGAATCCTCCAGTCGCTTCCACCTAGCTACAAGAGCTTTGTGATGAACTTCAACATGCAGGGGATGCAAAAGACCATTCCTGAATTGTTCTCAATGCTGAAATCAGCGGAGGTAGAAGTCAAGAAGGAACATCAAGTGTTGATGGTCAATAAAACCACTAAGTTCAAGAAAGGCAAGGGTAAAAAGAACTCCAAGAAGGACAGCAAGGAAGTTGCCGCGCCCGGCAAGCAAGCTGCCGGGAAGAAGCCAAACAATGGACCCAAGCCTGAGACAGAGTGCTTTTATTGCAAAGGGAAGGGTCACTGGAAACGGAACTGCCCCAAGTACTTAGTGGACAAGAAGGCCGGCAAAACGAAAGGTATATGTGATATACATGTAATTGATGTGTACCTTACCAGTACTCGTAGTGACTCCTGGGTATTTGATACCGGTGCCGTTGCTCATATTTGTAACTCACAGCAGGAGCTGCAGAATAAACGGAGACTGGCGAAGGACGAGGTGACGATGCGCGTCGGGAATGGTTCCAAGGTTGATGTGATCGCCGTCGGCACGCTGCCTCTACATTTACCTACGGGATTAGTTTTAAACCTCAATAACTGTTATTTAGTGCCAGCTTTGAGCATGAACATTGTATCGGGATCTCGTTTAATACGAGATGGCTACTCATTTAAATCTGAGAATAATGGTTGTTCCATTTATATGAGAGATATGTTTTATGGTCATGCTCCTATGGTGAATGGTTTATTCTTAATGAATCTCGAGCGTATTGCTACACATATTCATAGTGTGAGTACCAAAAGATGTAAGGTTGATAATGATAGTACCACATACTTGTGGCACTGCCGCCTTGGTCACATAGGTGTCAAACGCATGAAGAAGCTCCATACAGATGGACTTTTGGAGTCTCTTGATTATGAATCATTTGACACATGCGAACCATGCCTTATGGGTAAAATGACCAAGACTCCGTTCTCAGGAACAATGGAGCGAGCAACCAACTTATTGGAGATCATACATACTGATGTGTGCGGTCCAATGAGTGTTGAGGCTCGCGGTGGTTATCGTTATGTTCTCACCCTCACTGATGACTTGAGTAGATATGGGTATGTCTACTTAATGAAACACAAGTCTGAAACCTTTGAAAAGTTCAAGGAATTTCAGAGTGAGGTTGAGAATCAACGTGACAGGAAAATCAAGTTTCTACGATCAGATCGTGGAGGAGAATACTTGAGTCACGAATTTGGCACACACTTAAGAAAATGTGGAATAGTTTCACAACTCACGCCGCTTGGAACACCTCAGCGTAACGGTGTGTCCGAACGTCGTAATCGCACTCTATTGGATATGGTGCGGTCTATGATGTCTCTTACCGATTTACCGCTATCTTTTTGGGGCTATGCTTTAGAGACTGCCGCATTCACTTTAAATAGGGCACCGTCGAAATCCGTTGAGACGACACCGTATGAATTATGGTTTGGGAAGAAACCTAAGCTGTCGTTTCTAAAAGTTTGGGGATGCGATGCTTATGTGAAGAAACTTCAACCTGAGAAGCTCGAACCCAAGTCGGAAAAATGCGTCTTCATAGGATACCCAAAGGAAACTATTGGGTACACCTTCTACCTCATATCCGAAGGCAAGATCTTTGTTGCCAAGAATGGGTCCTTTCTAGAGAAAGAGTTTCTCTCGAAAGAAGTAAGTGGGAGGAAAGTAGAGCTTGATGAAGTATTACCTCTTGAACCGGTAAATGGCGCAACTCAAGAAAATGTTCCTGAGGTTCCTGCACCGACTAGAGAGGAAGTTAATGATAATGATCAAGATACTTCTGATCAAGCTCCTACTGAAATTCGAAGGTCCACAAGGACACGTTCCGCACCAGAGTGGTACGGCAACCCTGTCTTGGAAATCATGTTGTTAGACAACGGTGAAACCTTCGAACTATGAAGAAGCGATGGCGGGCTCGGATTCCGAAAAATGGCTAGAAGCCATGAAATCCGAGATAGGATCCATGTATGAAAATGAAGTATGGACTTTGACTGACTTGCCCGTTGAATGGCGAGCCATAGAAAATAAATGGATTTTTAAGAGGAAGACTGACGCGGATGGTAATGTGACCATCTATAAAGCTAGGCTTGTCGCTAAGGGTTATCGACAAGTTCAAGGGGTTGACTACGATGAGACTTTCTCACCGGTAGCGAAGCTGAAGTCCGTCCGAATCATGTTAGCAATTGCCGCATTTTATGATTATGAAATTTGGCAAATGGACGTCAAAACGGCATTCCTTAATGGTCTCCTTAAGGAAGAATTGTATATGATGCAGCCGGAAGGTTTTGTCGATCCTAAGAATGCTGACAAGGTGTGCAAGCTCCAACGCTCGATTTATGGGCTGGTGCAAGCATCTCGGAGTTGGAACATTCGCTTTGATGAGATGATCAAAGCATTTGGGTTTACGCAGACTTATGGAGAAGCCTGCGTTTACAAGAAAGTGAGTGCGAGCTCTGTAGCATTTCTCATATTATATGTAGATGACATACTATTGATGGGAAATGATATAGAACTCTTGGACAGCATCAAGGCCTACTTGAATAAGAGTTTTTCAATGAAGGACCTTGGAGAAGCTGCTTATATATTAGGCATCAAAATCTATAGAGATAGATCAAGACGCCTCATAGGTCTTTCACAAAGCACATACCTTGATAAGATATTGAAGAAGTTCAATATGGATCATTCTAAGAAGGGGTTATTACCTGTATTACAAGGTGTGAAATTGAGCTCAGCTCAATGTCCGACCACGGCAGAAGAAATAGAAAGATGAGTGTCATCCCCTATGCCTCAGCCATAGGTTCTATTATGTATGCCATGCTGTGTACCAGACCTGATGTAAACCTTGCCGTAAGTTTGGTAGGAAGGTACCAAAGTAATCCCGGCAAGGAACACTGGACGGCGGTCAAGAATATCCTGAAGTACCTGAAAAGGACTAAGGAAATGTTTCTCATTTATGGAGGTGACGAAGAGCTCGTCGTAAAGGGTTACGTCGACGCTAGCTTCGACACAGATCTGGATGACTCTAAGTCACAAACCGGATACGTGTATATGTTGAATGGTGGAGCAGTGAGCTGGTGCAGCTGCAAGAAGAGCGTCGTGGCGGGATCTACATGTGAAGCGGAGTACATGGCAGCCTCGGAGGTAGCACATGAAGCAATATGGGTGGAGGAGTTCATCACCGACCTAGGAGTCATACCCAATGCGTCGGGGCCGATCAAGCTCTTCTATGACAACACTGGAGCTATTGCACTTGCCAAGGAGCCCAGGTTTCACAAGAAGACAAGGCACATCAAGCGTCGCTTCAACTCCATTCGTGAAAATGTTCAAGATGGAGACATAGAGATTTGTAAAGTACATACGGACCTGAATGTAGCGGATCCGTTGACTAAACCTCTCCCTAGGGCAAAACATGATCAACACCAGAATTCCATGGATGTTCGATTCATCACAATGTAACTAGATTATTGACTCTAGTGCAAGTGGGAGACTGTTGGAAATATGCCCTAGAGGCAATAATAAAAGCATTATTATTATATTTCCTTGTTCATGATAATTGTCTTTATTCATGCTATAATTGTGTTATCCGGAAATCGTAATACATGTGTGAATAGCAGACACCAACATGTCCCTAGTAAGCCTCTAGTTGACTAGCTCGTTGATCAACAGATAGTCATGGTTTCCTGACTATGGACATTGGATGTCATTGATAACGAGATCACATCATTAGGAGAATGATGTGATGGACAAGACCCATAAACATAGCACAAAGATCGTATAGTTCGTTTGCTAGAGTTTTCCAATGTCAAGTATCTTTTCCTTAGACCATGAGATCGTGTAACTCCCGGATACCGTAGGAGTGCTTTGGGTATACCAAACGTCACAAGTAACTGGGTGACTATAAAGGTAGACTACGGGTATCTCCGAAAGTGTCTGTTGGGTTGACATGGACCAAGACTGGGATTTGTCACTCCGTATGACGGAGAGGTATCACTGGGCCCACTCGGTAATGCATCATCATATTGAGCTCAAAGTGACCAAGTGTCTGGTCACGGGATCATGCATTACGGTACGAGTAAAGTGACTTGCCGGTAACAAGATTGATCGAGGTATTGGGATACCGACGATCGAATCTCGGGCAAGTAACATATCGATTGACAAAGGGAATTGCATACGGGGTTGATTGAATCCTCGACATCGTGGTACATCCGATGAGATCATCGTGGAGCATGTGCGAGCCAACATGGGTATCCAGGATCCTGCTGTTGGTTATTGACCGGAGAGTCGTCTCGGTCATGTCTGCTTGTCTCCCGAACCCGTAGGGTCTACACACTTAAGGTTCGGTGACGCTAGGGTTGTGAAGATATGTATATGCAGTAACCCGAATGTTGTTCGGAGTCCCGGATGAGATCCCGGACGTCACGAGGAGTTCCGGAATGGTCCGGAGGTAAAGAATTATATATAGGAAGTGCTGTTTCGGCCATCGGGACAAGTTTCGGGGTCACCGGTATTGTACCGGGACCACCGGAAGGGTCCCGGGGGTCCACCGGGTGGGGCCACCTATCCCGGGGGGCCCCATGGGCTGAAGTGGGAGGGAACCCAGCCCATAGTGGGCTGGGGCGCCACCCCCCAAGGGCCCATGCGGCTAGGGTTGGGGGGGAAACCCTAGAGGGGGCGCCCCTTGCTTGGGGGGCAAGCCCCCCACCCTAGGCCGCCGCCCCCCTAGTAGATCCGTCTACTAGGGCCGGCGCCCCCCCATGGCACCCCTATATATAGTGGGGGAGAGGACGGACTTCATACCCCAGCCCCTGGCGCCTCCCTCTCTCCCCGTTACGTCTCTCTTCCTCGTAGTATAGGCGAAGCCCTGCTACTGTGACGCCCTGCATCCACCACCACGCCGTCGTGCTATCTTCATCAACCTCTCCTTCTCCCTTGCTGGATCAAGAAGGAGGAGACTCTCCCGTCCCGTACGTGTGTTGAACGTGGAGGTGCCGTCCGTTCGGCGCTTGGTCATCGGTGATTTGGATCACGTCGTGTACGACTACATCATCACCGTTCTTTGAACGCTTCCGCACGCCATCTACAAAGGTATGTAGATGCATCCGATGGCTCGTTGCTAGATGAACTCCTAGATGGATCTTGGTGAAACGAGTAGGAAAATTTTTGTTTTCTGCAACGTTCCCCAACAATTCTCGGTCCACACAACTAATGCACACGATCATCTTTTCCTCGATGAAATATGGCTGCATGTAGGTCATTATTTTTTGCAAGTTTTTCATGCCTTAATTCTTTTACTAGCTCAGATTGAGTACCATCATCAATTGATGTTGTGGTGCTCGTATCATCCTCCATTCCTTGAAACAAAACCATCCTCGGTTTTGAGATAACTCTCTGAGCCACCTCCTTCTCTAGAACATGCATGTCTATAGTAATTGTACCATCCACCATTGGTTTTAGAATGTGCTTGTAAGTGCATCTAGTGCCCCTTAGTGATTTTGGTGTATTGAAGACTTATAGGTTAAGGGAATAATGCGTTTGTGAGTGTACACAGGTCTATAAGTCTACGAGGAGTTTGATATTTATAGAGAAATTTGACCCCTAAAAATGAATGTCTGCAACTGAAGACTTCAGATTTCCGAATACTTTCTGAAGACTTTGAAAGTGAAGAAATTGGTGTGACCATGAAGACTTGATATCTAGGCGAGGAACATGAAGCGTGAAGACTTATGTTTTCGTAGTTTCATTTTCTCTTTCTTGAGTCATAGGAAACACTGTACTGTTAAAGGGGGTCGAGGTAAAACTAAGGAAAAGTTCCCAAGTGATGCTCATCTCAAAATCCTACACCTACCAACCCCTTTGAGTGAAGCCATTGGAAATCTCATAGTGCTCAGTCAATTTCTTTAGTGACAGAGACGAAGTTCTCCTGGTCTCTGAGGAATTTGTTCTGACTAAGGAGTTAGG
This sequence comes from Triticum urartu, assembly GCF_003073215.2. Taxonomy (NCBI): domain Eukaryota; kingdom Viridiplantae; phylum Streptophyta; class Magnoliopsida; order Poales; family Poaceae; genus Triticum; species Triticum urartu. The sequence goes on from NC_053025.1 coordinate 286,339,648, forward strand.
AATTCGCCAGTGCGGATTGCCTACAAGTGAGGAACATGATAGCCCTGAGGAATTTGATACCCAAATTTCTGACCGTTGTTGTGGTACGCGCCAGCTGTCCCAAAATATCTACTCACCTAACGATCATATCATTGAAGGGCATTTATGTCTTATCATGTCGGGTTGCTCCCTAGGCTATAAATAGCCACCCCCTACAACCACTAGCTGGTTGGCTGCTCCGCGAGAAACTGACACTTGTCATTGAGAGCATCCCATCCTCCGAGGACTTTCAGCGAAAATCATCAAGTGAGGAAAAACCCAAAACCCCAAACCAAACACCTACAAACGCAATGTGATTGAGCATCACTGAAGAGATTGTTCTTGTGTGGAACAGACGCTTGTTACCTTTGAGGACTGTGCATCCTCCAAACGGTTAGGCGTCATGATCTAGAACATCCAAGAGGAAACTGTGGATCACCGAGTGACCAAGTCTGTGAAGGTTTGGATGTCACCTGAAGACTTTCCATGAGTGATTGGACGAGGTCTGTGTGATCTTAGTTCAAGGAGAATACGGTGAGGACTGTTTAAATACCTAGCCGCTCTAACCAGACATACAACTGTCACAGCAGTTGGAATGGGTCTACTGAGGGAGTCCTGGACCAAGGGGTCCTCGAGCGTCCGGCCTGTTATCCATGGGCCGGACTGATGGGCTGTGAAGACATGAAGGCCGAAGACTGTACCTGTGTCCGGATTGGACTCTCCTTGGGGTGGAAGGCAAGCTTGGTGACCGACTATGAAGATTCCTTCTTATGTAACCGACTCTATGTAACCCAAGATCCCCCCCCTCGTGTTTATATAAACCGAAGGGGTTAGTCCAGAAAGGATTTATTCATTACCATAATTATACAGGCTAGGCTTCAAGGTTTTAGCCATTACGATATCGTGGTAGATCAACTCTTGTAACACTCATATTCATCAAGGTCAATCAAGCAGGATGTACGGTATTACCTCCATAGAGAGGGCCCGAACCTGGGTAAACATCGTGTCCCCTGTCTCCTGTTACCATCGATCCTAAACGCACAGTTCGGGACCCCCTACCCGAGATCCGCTGGTTTTGACACCGACATTGATGCTTTCATTGAGAGTTCCATTGTGTCATCGATGAAAGGCTTGATGGCTCGCCTTGTCCTTAAAGACAACATCACCTCCGGGGGAGCTCTGGCCCTTGGCCAAACCCTCCGTCTAGGCGGCTTTACTATGATCGTCCGTTCGGCCGTTGAGCCGACGATGACCTCTCGGGCCATCGAAAACCCCCTCCGCATTAACTCCAAGCACTCTAAGCAGATGGATCCGACAGAGTTTTCGCCTTTGAACGAACTCCTAGATCGCATCACCGCTTTGGGAATCGCCACAGACTACGATCGGATCGGGCCTAAAACCGACCAAGAAGAAATCAAGGCCCCACCGGTCACCCACCAGATTGCGGTGGTCGTGGAGCAGAACGACGATTCTTCTTCTATATCAAAGACGGACTATGTTCAGATTGCTGTTCAGGAAGAGTCAGATACTCATCCACGAAAGGATGCGACCAGCCCTTCGAACATAGCATTGGACGACGGTCCTAAACAATCAGAAGATATTCCGGAACCCGGACTATTAAGCCAGGAAGGTCGTCAGACTCCGGATAATCAGTCGGGTCAGGGTTCGGATTTAATTCCACCCACCCACCTAGACATAGATGCTCTCTTGAGCATAAAATAGCAGTCTCAGGAAACGGTCCACCACTTCTGGGCCAGATTCCTCCTTGTCAAGGGCAAGGTAAAAGATTGTCGCGACGATGACGCATGTCGGCGTTCTGGGAACGGGGGTCCCCAGACTTGCCTGCCTGCGGCCTGCGGCGTGGCTCAAAGGGGGCCCAGCGCGGCCCATCTTCACCAACACAAACCCAAGACCCTCACGAGGGGCCAAGCCTTGTGGGGCGGATGACGCGAAGCTTCCTCAGGTGCGGCCTCGTCAGGCTGGCTCACAAGGAGGCGGAGAGATCAAGGCGGGGTACCTCATGAGGTGCCCGTGACGCAAGCCATGACGACCGGGGGCGCTAGGCGGGTGCCAGCCCACGCAGCGTCCTCCCTTCCTCTTTGGTGCAAAGGGGGGCAAGCGCAGCTGCGGAGTACCGAGGCATCAGGCAAAGGTTGCCATTTCGGTGCAACGAGACCAAGACCAGGAGGACTACGAGACGAAGGTCACCGTGGAGCCCAAGACGGCATCATCACTAGAGCTTTGCGCAGGCGAAGACTACTTTTGTCAGGACAGTTGATACTAGCTGTCCCCCTTCAAATTAGCCCGCCATTGTTGGCTCCCTTCCCGCTTGATATTTGGGAAGAGGACCAGGACCTCTATAAATAGGACCAGCCACCCACAGAGCAAGGGGGACAGAGAGACGGAGAAAGGGGACAGGGACGGAAGAAGAGAGAGAGCTGAGCCGCAGGGATCGAAGGATAGAGAAGATCAGGTAGAGAGAGAGAGAAAGGTGACTGAGCTCCTCCTAGTAGTTCATCGCCCCGACCAAGAACAGACCCTCGCGAGGCTATTTTTCCTTGTATTGTTCATCATCATCAGCCCAAGAGGCAATCCACCACACCACACACTGGAGTAGGGTATTACACCACAACGGTGGCCCGAACCAAAATCCGACAATGCAATATCAGTGTTCTGCAACAATTGCACAGAAGAAGGAATCCTCAACTCCATCAATCGCCGCCGCATACTAAAATTCGTTGACTTAGCAACCATTGTACAAAAGTACAGCACGATGGAGAGCGCCTAGAGAACTCAGGCAGCTCATTGGGAACCGTCGGTCCCAACTAAATTCCCCCTACAGGCGAAAAGGGCGCACCCTCGCGGCACGCCCAGTCCAACAGTCAAGAAACACAAAACCGCTATGCGGCACGGCACCGTTCCGGAGGGGTGGCTCGACGGACCATGCAAAATACAGACAACACCAGATACCGTGGCAACCCATAGCCTTATAGCATGTTGGATACTACGGTAGGTAGCCAAGAGCGGCGAGGACATCCTTATCAAGGACGACCCAGAACGGCATCCCCCAGAAGACGATAACTCAAGAGTATTGACGGTCTTTGAGACATTCGCTTCAAACAACAAGCGCAAAAGGGCACTTTGCGAGCTCGCCGAAGTCTGCCAAATTGCTACAATAAACCCCTGGAATGACACAGCTATAACATTCCACGCCGGTGACGAACCAAAGTACAGAACAGTACGAGCGCCAGCCACGTTAGTCCTCAGTCCTATCGTGGACAGGTTTCGACTTACCAAGGTCCTCATGGACGGCGGTGTAACGCCCCGAGAACGAGGTGCCAGGTGTCCTCCAGTTATTCGCTGTTGTTGCATTGTCATTTCTTGCATGTCATGCATCTCATATCATGTCATCATGTGCAGTTCTTTTGCATACATGTTCGTCTCATGCATCCGAGCATTTTTCCCGTTGTCCGTTTTACAATCGGGCGCTCCGATGTCATCCGGTGTCCCTTTCTACCTCATTTCGTGTGCGGGTGTTAAACATTTTCGGATTGGACCGAGACTTGTCATGAGGCCTTGGTTTACTACCGGTAGACCGCCTGTCAAGTTTTGTACCATTTGGACTTCGTTTGATACTCCAACGGTTAACCGAGGGACCAAAAAGGCCTCATGAGTGTTGCAGCCCAACACCCTTCCAAAGTGGCCCAAAACCGACCTAAACCCCCTCCATCATCTCGGTCGTTCGATCACGATCACGTGAACAAAAACCGCACCTCATTTGGACTCTCCTAGCTCCCTCTACCTATATATATGTGATCCCTTCCGAAATATTCACGGATGAAACCCTAGCTTCTTCCCCTCACGCCGCCTGACAAAAACTGCCCACCGCCCGGACATGTCCGCGCCACCGCCACATCGTCTGGCCAATCCGGCGCCGACACCTCAGCGCTCGCCGCCACCCTCAACCACTACCATCGCGCCACCTGTCCACCGCGCGCCTCCTCTCTCTCCTCCGCGCCGCCAGGCCCGTCGGGGCCCGAGGCCGGCCCCCACGGCCCGTCTCCGCGCCGCCGCTCGCCCGCAGGAGCTCCCGCGCCCCGCGTCGCCCCGAGGCGCGCGCGCCGCCGCACGCCGCCCTTGCCATCCGGCCGCCGCCACCGCACCGTGCCTCGCCGCCGACCTCGCCGCGCCGCCTCCTCGCGCCCGCGCTGCTGCATCCCGCAGCGCGCCGCCCCGCTAGCTCGCCGTTTCGGCCGCCGCCTGACGCCGCTCCGCCCGCCGTCACCGGATCCGACGATCCTCGGCTCGCCGGCGACCTCCTTCCACTTCTCCGGCACCAGATCCGGCGAACCCTGCCCGCGCCAACCGTCTTCTTCCTTTGTTCCGGCGAGGAACTCCGGCGGTGCCTCGATCCATGTGCAAATCGGATCTGGATCTGGAGTTTTTCCTTGGGTTGACTTTTTCCCTCCGAACCCTAATATTTTGCATTTTTCAACGCATCATAACTTTGCATCCATAGCTCCGTTTTGCGCGTGTAGCATATCAAAATGTTTGTCTCGACGAGTATATCATTTCATCCCATTGCATCATTTTCATTTGAGCTCATCTTTGCCCGAAATGCTGTTGGAAGAGGGCTATGTGATGAATTTGGCAGATCTGTTTCAGCAAATGGCATTTTGTCATTTTTGCCATGAGGAAGTCATTGGGAAGTAATAAGTAGATGATGGGTTGCTAGAGTGACAGAAGCTTAAACCCTAGTTTATGCGTTGCTTCGTAAGGGGCTGATTTGGATCCATATGTTTCATGCTATGGTTAGGTTTACCTTAATACTTTTGTTGTAGTTGCGGATGCTTGCAATAGAGGTTAATGATAAGTGGGATGCTTGTTCAAGTAAGAACAGCACCCAAGCACCGGTCCACCCACATATCGAATTATCAAAGTATCAAACGCGAATCATATGAACGTGATGAAAACTAGCTCGACGATATTCCGATGTGTCCTCTGGAGCGCTTTTCCTCATATAAGAGTTTGTCCCGGCTTGTCCTTTGCTACAAAAAGGATTGGGCCACCTTGCTGCACTTTATTTACTTTTGTTACTTGTTTCTCGTTACAATTTATCTTATCACAAAACTATCTGTTACCACTTATTTCAGTACTTGCAGAGAATACCTTGCTGAAAACCGCTTATCATTTCCTTCTGCTCCTCGTTGGGTTCGACACTCTTACTTATCAAAAGGACTACGATGGATCCCCTATACTTGTGGGTCATCAAGACTCTTTTCTGGTGCCGTTGCCGAGGAGTGTAGCGCCTTTGGTAGGTGGAATTTGGTAAGGAAAAAATTATATAGTGTGCTGAAATTTAGTGTCACTTGTTACTATGGAAAGTAATTCTCTGAGGGGCTTGTTCGGGGTATCTTCACCCCGTCCAGTAGAGAAAAGAGTTGCTCCTCAACCTACTGAACCTATTGAAAATGAAACTCCTGTTGAATTTCCTTCGGGTATGATGGAAAAACTGGTAGCTAACCCTTTTACAGGAGATGGAACAAAGCATCCTGATGAGCACTTAATATATGTGGATGAAGTTTGTGGATTATTTGAGCTTGCAGGTATACCCGATGATGTTGCTAAGAAGAAGGTCTTCCCTTTATCTTTGAAGGGAGACGCATTGATATGGTATAGGCTATGTGATGATATGAGATCATGGGACGATAAAAGATTGAAGTTGGAATTTCATCAAAAGTATTACCCTATGCATCTTGTTCATCGTGATCGCAATTATATATATAATTTCTGGCCTCGCGAAGGAGGGAGCATCGCTCAAGCTTGGGGGAGGCTTAAATCAATGTTATATTCATGCCCCAATCATGAGCTCTCAAGAGAAATAATTATGCAAAGTTTTTATGCTCGGCTTTCTCATAATAATCAAACCATGCTCGATACTTCTTGTGCTGGCTCTTTTATGATGAAGACTATTGAATTCAGATGGAATTTATTGGATAGAATTAAACGCAACTCTGAAGATTGGGACCTCGACGAAGGTAAGGAGTCAGGTATGACACCTAAGTTTGATTGTGTTAAATCTTTTATGGACACTGCTATTTTCCGTAAGTTTAGCACTAAATATGGACTTGACTCTGAGATAGTAGCTTCTTTCTGTGAATCTTTTGTTACTTATGTTGATCTCCCTAAGGAGAAGTGGTTTAAATATCATCCTCCCATAGAAGTAAAAGTTGTTGCACCTATTAAAGTTGAAGAAAAGACTGTCACTTATAATGATCCTATTATTCCTACTTCTTATGTTGAGAAACCACCTTTCCCTGTTAGAGTAAAGGATCATGCTAAAGCTTCAATTGTTGTTCGTAAAAGCAATATTAGAATTTATACACCTCCTGACCAAGTTAAAGTAGAACCTAATATTGCTATTGTTAAAGATCTCTTGTCTGATAATATTGATGGGCATGTTATTCAGTTCAAAGGTGAAACTGCTAGAATTGCTAAACCTTGTGCTAAAGATAAACATAGACCTATGGTAGGCGTGCCTGTTATTTCTGTTAAAATAGGGGATCATTGTTATCATGGCTTATGTGATATGGGTGCTAGTGCTAGTGTTATACCTTATGACTTGTATAAAGAAATCAAGCATGAAATTGCACCTGCTGAATTAGAAGATATTGATGTCACAATTAAACTTGCCAATAGAGATACTATTTCAGCTATGGGAATTGTTAGAGATGTTGAAGTCTTGTGTGGGAAAGCTAATATCCTGCTGATTTTCTTGTTCTTACTTCTCTGCAAGATAGCTTTTGTCCCATTATATTTGGTAGACCCTTCTTAAACACTGTTAATGCTAGGATAGATTGCGAAAAGAATGTTGTTACTATTGGCTTGGATGATATGGTTCATGAGTTTAATTTTTCTAAATTTAGTAAACAACATCGTGAGGAAGAATTACCTAGTAAGGATGAAATTATTGGTCTTGCTTCTATTGCCATACCTCCTAGTGATCCTTTAGAACACTATTTGCTAGACCATGAAAATGATATGTTCATGAATGAAAGAAGGGAAATAGATGAAGTATTCTTTAAACAGGAACCTATTCTGCAACACAACTTTCCTATTAAAATTTTAGGGGATCCTCCTCCACCCAAGGGTGATCCCGTGTTTGAGCTTAAACCGTTGCCTGATAATCTTAAATATGCTTATCTTGATGAAAAGAAGATATATCCTGTTATTATTAGTGCTAACCTTTCAGAGCATGAAGAAGAAAGATTATTGAAAACACTGAAGAAGCATCGTGCTGCTATTGGATATACTCTTGATGATCTTAAGGGCATTATTCCCACTCTATGTTAACATAAAATAAATTTGGAAGCAGATGCCAAAGAAGTTCGTGATCCTCAACAACGTCTGAATCCTAAAATGGAAGAAGTGGTAAGAAAATAAATACTCAAGCTTCTGGAGGCGGGTATAATTTATCCCGTTGCTGATAGTCAGTGGGTAAGTCCTATCCATTGTGTCCCTAAGAAGGGAGGTATTACTGTTGTTCCTAATGATAAAGATGAATTGATTCCACAAAGAATTATCATAGGTTATAGGATGGTAATTGATTTTCGTAAATTAAATAAAGCTACTAAGAAAGATCATTACCCCTTACCTTTTATTGATCAAATGCTAGAAATATTATGCAAACATACACACTATTGCTTTCTAGATGGTTATTCTGGTTTCTCTCAAATACCTATGTCGGCTAGAGATCAATCAAAGACTACTTTTACATGCCCTTTTGGTACTTTTGCTTATAGACGTATGCCTTTTGGTTTATGTAATGCACCTGCTACCTTTCAAAGATGCATGATGGCTATATTCTCTGACTTTTGTGAAAAGATTTGTGAGGTTTTCATGGATGATTTTTCCATCTATGGTTCCTCTTTTGATGATTGATTGAGCAATCTTGATTGTGTTTTGGGGAGATGTGAAGAAACTAATCTTGTCTTGAATTGGGAAAAGTGCCACTTTATGGTTAATGAAGGTATTGTCTTGGGGCATAAAGTTTCTGAAAGGGGTATTGAAGTTGATAAAGCCATGGTCGATGCTATTGAAAAGACGCCATGTCCCAAGGACATCAAAGGTATAATAAGTTTCCTTGGTCATGCCAGATTTTACAGGAGGTCCATTAAGGACTTCTCAAAATTTTCTCGGCCTCTAACTAACTTGTTGCAAAAATATATACCATTTGTTTTTGATGATGATTGTGTAGAAGCATTTGAAATACTTAAGAAAGCATTAGTCTCTGCACCTGTTGTTCAGCCACCTGATTGGAATTTACCCTTTGAAATTATGTGTGATGCTAGTGATTATGCTGTAGGTGATGTTCTAGGGCAAAGAGTTGATAAGATATTAAATGTTATTCATTATGCTAGTAAGACTCTAGACAATGCTCAAAGAAATTATGCTACTACTGAAAAAGAGCTTTTAGCAGTTGTATTTGCCTGTGATAAGTTTAGATCTTATATTGTTGATTCTAAAGTAACTATTCAAAGTGATCATGCTGCTATTAAATATCTTATGGAAAAGAAAGATGCTAAACCTAGACTTATTAGATGGGTTCTCTTGCTACAAGAATTTGATTTGCATATTGTTGATAGAAAGGGAGCTGAGAACCCCGTTGCAGACAACTTGTCTAGGTTAGAGAATGTTCTTGATGACCCACTACCTATTAATGATAGCTTTCCTGATGAACAATTAAATGTTATAAGTACTTCTCGTAGTACTCCATGGTATGCTGATTATGCTAATTATATTGTTGCTAAGTTTATACCACCTAGCTTCACATACCAGCAAAAGAAAAAGTTTTTCTATGACTTGAGACATTACTTTTGGGATGACCCACATATTTATAAAGAAGGAGTAGATGGTGTTATTAGATGTTGTGTACCTGAGCATGAACATGAACAGATCCTACGCAAGTGTCATTCCGAGGCTTATGGAGGACACCATGCTGGAGATAGAACTGCACATAAGGTATTGCAATCTGGTTTTTATTGGCCTACTCTCTTCAAGGATGCCCGTAAGTTTGTCTTGTCTTGTGATGAATGTCAAAGAATTGGTAATATTAGTAGACGTCAAGAAATGCCTATGAATTATTCACTTGTTATTGAACCATTTGATGTTTGGGGCTTTGATTATATGGGACCTTTTCCTGCCTCTAATGGATACATGCATATTCTAGTGGCTATTGATTACGTTACTAAGTGGGTAGAAGCTATTCCAACTAGTAGTGCTGATCATAACACTTCAATTAAAATGCATAAGGAAGTTATTTTCCCGAGGTTTGGAGTCCCTAGATATTTAATGACTGATGGTGGTTCACACTTTATTCATGGTGCTTTCCGTAAAATGCTTGCTAAGTATGATGTTAATCATAGAATTGCATCTCCTTATCACCCTCAGTCTAGTGGTCAAGTAGAGTTGAGCAATAGAGAGCTCAAATTAATTTTGCAAAAGACTATTAATAGGTCTAGAAAGAATTGGTCCAAGAAACTTGATGATGCATTATGGGCTTATAGAACTGCATACAAAAATCCTATGGGTATGTCTCTGTATAAAATGGTTTATGGAAAAGCATGTCACTTACCTCTCGAACTAGAACATAAGGCATATTGGGCTATTAAAGAGCTCAAATATGATTTTAAACTTGCCGGTGAGAAGAGGTTATTTGATATTAGCTCACTTGATGAATGGAGAACCCAAGCTTATGAAAATGCCAAGTTGTCTAAAGAAAAAGTTAAAAGATGGCATGACAAAAGGATACAAAAGCGTGAGTTTAATGTAGGTGATTATGTATTGCTATACAACTCTCGTTTAAGATTTTTTGCAGGAAAACTTCTCTCTACATGGGAAGGCCCCTATGTTATCGAGGAGGTCTATCGTTCTGGTGCCATAAAAATCAACAACTTCGAGGGCACAAATCCGAAGGTGGTAAACGGTCAAAGACTCAAACATTATATCTCAGGTAATCCCATAAATGTTGAAACCAATATTATTGAAACCGTAACCCCAGAGGAATACATAAGGGACACTTTCCGGAACGTTTCAGACTTCGAAAAGGAATAGGTATGTGGTACGGTAAGTAAACCGACTCCAAAACAATTCTTAAGGCAATATTCCTCCGTTTTGGAATATTTAGAAAAATAGAAAAATAAGTAGCAGTCCGGGAAGGACACAAGGGCCCCACGAGGGTGGTGGGCGCGCCCTACCCCTCTGGGTGCACCCCCTACCTTGTGAGCATCTCGTGTGCCTTCCTGACTTCATTTTCTTGCATGATACGTATTTTGGTCGGTAAAAATTCATTATATATTCTCCCGAAGGTTTTGACTCCCATATCACGCAAAACTCCTCTGTTTTTGTTTTCGAGCTATTGCTGCTGCAGATTAGAACAAGATGTCTTCTCAAGAGTCAATCGGGGAGAGCCAGGTAGCTAATCCGGTACCGGAACCAAGGGCAAACAGCGACGCTGACCACTTTGGGCCAGCAACGGAGGAAGAGATGGGGGCTAACTTGATGAGAGTAGATGCCATGGAGGATGAAGAAGTCACCTCTCGCCTCCGAGCTGGGTTCACGATGGGGGAACTACAGAGCTCAGCTATTCCAAATTCGGTTATCCCTTCTAATGTTAGATTTCTTTCTTATGAAAATATGAAGATGAGTGTCACTTGTTCTCCCGCAGCTATGCAACACCCTTGGGTGCAAGGAGCTTTAGCTGTCATAGGAAAGCTTCGTAAGAAAATAATGGACCTCAAACAGCAAGTCAATAAGCTCGAGGAGGAGAACCGCATCCTGAGGGGAATCATCGCTAAGAATATTATACCGACAACAAAGAAGGAGATATAATCACATGGGTATGGGCACTCCCCTTGGCAATTGCCAAGCTTGGGGGAGGTGCCCCGGTATCGTATCACAATCACAACTCCTATCTTTACCGGTTTTCTTAGTTCAGTCCAAATAGTAGTATCTTGATCTACTAGAATAAAGTTTATGGCATGATCCAGTTTTGAGTTTTTCTTTTTGATCTCTCTATGTAATCGAGTCCGTGAGTTATATATAATAACGATAAGTGTTGAGTCATAGGCTTGATTTTTTTGCCATGATCTTGGGTGAATAAAAGAAAGAAGAAAAGAATAAAAAGAAACAAAAATTTCATATTGATCTTATTGAGAGTAATGACTTCACATTGAAAGAGTATGATGATTAAAAGTTGTTGGGAGTTGGCAGACATGGCTTTGGTCATTGTTGCAATTAATAGGAAGTAATAAGGAAAGAGAGGTTTTCACATATAGATATATTATCATTGACATCTTTTATGATTGGGAGCACTCATTAAAATGTGAGATGCTAAAGAGTTGATGTTGGACAAGGAAGACAACGTAATGAGTTATGTCTTTCTTATATCTGAGATAAAGTATGTTGTCATGGATCCTCTAACTTGTTGAGCTTGCCTTTCCCCCTCATGCTAGCCAAATTCTCAGCACCAAGTAGAAAAACTACTTGTGCTTCCAAATACCCTTAAACCAGTTTTGCCATGAGAGTCCACCATATCTACCTATGGATTGAGTAAGATCCTTCAAGTAAGTTGTCATCGGTGCAAAGGAATAAAAATTGCTCTAAATATGTATGATTGATTGGTGTGGGAGAAATAAGCTTTATACGATCTTGTGATGTGGAAGTAATAAAAGCGACGGACTGCATAATAAAGGTTCATATCACAAGGGGCAATATAAAGTGACGTTCTTTCACATTGAGATTTTATGCATCCAACCATAAAAGCGCATGGCAACCTCTGCTTCCCTCTGCGAAGGGCCTATCTTTTATTATTATCTTCTACCTTATGCAAGAGTCACGGTGATCTTCACCTTTCCCTTTTCATTTTATCCTTTGGCAAGCACAATATGTTGGAAAGATCCTGGTATATATGGCTAATTGGGTGTGAGTTCTCATGAACTATTATTGTTGACATTACCCTTGAGGAAAAAGGTTGTGGGGCAAAACTATAAGCCCCTATCTTTCTCTATGTCCGATTAAAACTTCATAACCACAAGTATTGTGTGAGTGTTAACAATTATGAAGGACTAAATGATAGTTGAGTATGTGGACTTGCTTTTTAGCTCTGACATAGACTCTTTCCGATGTTATGATAAATTGCAATTGCTTCAATGACTAAGATTATAGTTTGTCGGAGCCCAATAAGGTTTATGATTTATACTTTTGCATTGTGAATAGATCATCACTTGAACATAAGTAATCATATGACAAAATCTATATATGTTGCTGTTATGAGAATAATCATGATGCCTTCATGTCCGTATTTTATTTTTATTGACGCCTCTACCTCTAAACATGAGGACATATTTATTGTTATCGGCTTTTCTCTTAAGGAAAAGCGAGGTCTAAGCTTGGGGGAGTTGATACGTCCATTTTGCATCATGCTTTTATATCGATATTTATTTCATTATGGGCTGTTATTTCACTTTATGTCACAATACTTATGGCTATTCTCTCTTATTTTACAAGGTTTACAGAAGGAGGGAGAATGCCGGCAGATGGAATTTAGGGCTGGAAAAGGAGCAAATATTAGGGACCTATTTTGCGCAAATCCAAAAGTCCTGAAACTCCACGGAACATCTTAAAATAAACAAAGAAAAATCCTCGCCAAAGATGAAGGCCAGGGGGCCACACCCTGCTCACGAGGGTGGGGGCGCCCCCCATAGGGCGCGCCCCCCTACCTCGTGAGCCCCCTGGTGGCTCTCCGATGCTCATCTTCTCCTATATGAAGTCTTTCGATGAGAAAAAAATAAAGAGGAACTTTTCGGGACGAGACTCCGCCGCCACGAGGCGGAACCTTGGCGGAACCAATCTAGAGCTCTGGCAGAGCTGTTCTGCCGGGGATACTTCCCTCCGGGAGGGGGAAATCATCACCATCGTCAACACCAACGCTCCTCTCATCGGGAGAGGGCAATCTCCATCAACATATTCACCAGCACCATCTCATCTCCAAACCCCGGTTCATCTCTTGTATCCAATTCTTGTCTCAAAGTCCGCGATTGGTGCTAGTAGGTTGCTAGTAGTGTTGATTACTCCTTGTAGTTGATGCTAGTTGGTTTATTTGGTGGAAGATCATATGTTCAGATCCTATATGCATATTATTACCCCTCTGATTATGAACATGAATATGCTTTGTGAGTAATTACGTTTGTTCCTGAGGACAAGGGAGAAGTCTTGCTATTAGTAGTCATGTAAATTTGGTATTCGTTTGATATTTTGATAAGATGTATGTTGTCTAGCCTCTAGTGGTGTTATGTGAACGTCGACTACATAAAACTTCACCATTATTTGGGCCTAGAGGAAGGCATTGGGAAGTAATAAGTAGATGATGGGTTGCTAGAGTGACAGAAGCTTAAACCCTAGTTTGTGGGTGCTTCGTAAGGGGCTGATTTGGATTCATATGTTTCATGCTATGGTTAGCTTTACCTTAATACTCTTCTTGTAGTTGTGGATGCTTGCAATAGAGGTTAATCATAAGTGGGATGCTTGTTCAAGTAAGAACAGCACCCAAGCACCGGTCCACCCACATATCAAATTATCAAAGTATCGAACGCGAACCATATGAATGTGATGAAAACTAGCTTGACGATATTCCCATGTGTCCTCGGGAGCGCTTTTCCTTATATAAGAGTTTGTTCTGGCTTGTCCTTTTCTACAAAAAGGATTGGGCCACCTTGCTGCACTTTATTTACTTTTGTTACTTGTTGCTCGTTACAATTTATCTTATCACAAAACTATCTGTTACCACTTATTTCAGTACTTGCAGAGAATACCTTGCTGAAAACCGCTTATCATTTCCTTCTGCTCCTCGTTGGGTTCGACACTCTTACTTATCGAAAGGACTACGATAGATCCCCTATACTTGTGGGTCATCATTATGGTGTCCCACACAGCATCATCACTGACAATGGCTCTGATTTCATAGCCGACGAGGTAAAAACCTGGTGTACTAATCTGGGTATTAAACTCGATTACGCCTCCGTCTACCACCCACAAACCAACGGTCTTATTATGAGCGGCATCAAGCCCAGACTAGTGCGGTCTTTGAAAGAATCAGACAAGCACTGGGTTGAGGAGCTCGACTCCGTACTCTGGGGGTTGCGGACCACACCCAACCGTACTACCGAATACACGCCTTTCTTCATGGTGTATGGCGCAGAGGCCGTATTGCCCTACGATATTATTCACGACTCACCTCGTGTGCGTATGTACGAAGAGAGAGAAGCCAAGCTTGATCGGCAGGATGTCCTAGATGCCCTGGAGGAGGAACGCGATGTCGCAAAAGCCCGTTCAGCATTTTACCAATAGCAGGCTCGAAGATATCAAAACAGAGAAGTACGGGCCAAGACTTACAACATTCGCGCACTCGTTCTACGCCTGCCGGAGAAGAAAAAGGACAAACTCAAGCCCAAATGGGAGGGTCCCTTCATAATTGACGAAGTTCTCACCGGAGGAGCGTACCGTCTTCGCAATGCATCGGACAATCACCTTGAGCCGAACCCCTGGAACGCGGCCAGACTCCGAAGATTCTATGCCTAGCGCCAAACCCCTTGTTCGTCTCCTTCTCCATTGTAGTTTCCATTATTTTTTCTCTCTTTTCCGATTATTTTCTTGTTTCTTGCTTTAAAGCTTTGGTACGGCTAGACCGCACACCATTGACACATACATCTTTAAATATGTACGCCACTTGTACCTGGGGGCTTCTTGGACAAAGGTTCTTCTCATTCCTTGAGCATCAAGCTCCTCACATATGAGATTTTCCATATGTACCTTTTATTTGCCACTATATGCATCGATATGACTTAAGTTTTGGCCAAGATGGGTTGCCTGGCTCCTGTGCTTATGCCCTACGTTCCCGTTAGTTCGGCTAGGGCATAAAGGGAGCACCTCTGCGATTGTTACTGCCGGGTCATCCGGATGTGTACCTTAGACTGGGTGAAGCCGAAAGCTAGTGTTCCTAAGGGAATATTTGGTCGGTGAATTAAATATGTTTTTAAAAACTCACTCCATTGTGCACCCTAGAAGTTATACAAACTATGGTGTTCACATCACAATTCGGACATGCGCATTAAATGCATGCGCACCCAGGGAAAGGAACCCTTAACGGAACTATTCTCTCTGGGAGATGTTTCTTACGATATCAATGTAATATAACATAGCTAGCCGAATACAACTTGTCTATTCAAGCAACTATGACCCCTACACCTAGTTTTCCTGGCATACCCCGGCCTATTCGGCCGCGGCGGTATTCGGAAACACTCCGCACCTTCGGTTCCGGAGGTTGAAGTGAAAAGGTCTTCCATGACAAATGATATACAATTCAGCTAGATGAGGAAAGTACACAGTCACTTGGACTCGAACACCTCTTCCTCTACACCTTCCAACATGCAGTATAACTTACAATCCTGTTGGGAATATTTGGCGGGCACCTCTACTTGGTCATATACTATACTAACGGGAATTTCTTCCCCATTCGGCCCTAGCGGTCCGACACGAGCCATGTGATTAGGATCCAGCTTGGTATATCGCGTCTTCACCATGGCCCAGGCCTCTCGCGCACCCTCTCAGTAGGTAGATATCTTCCACAGCCGGATACGCCGCCGCGCTCCCTTGAACAGCTCTACCAGCTTCTCCATGCTTCCTGGAGGGGAGTCGGATGGCCATAAAGCCTTGGCTACACTCCACATCGCCTGCCGAGCTTGCTCGTGCAACTGCGACAGCCCTTGCAGAAGATAACTTGATGATCCGAACACTTCCTCTTCGGGGCGGTTCGTCAATACACCTGCAATTATAGCTATATCAGCTACCGTTACCTCCAAACTGCTATAAGATAAAAGCGGCCACATACTAAATATGCTGCCTCGCAGCTTCTTGTTCTCCTTCACAGAGTTGTCTAGTTGCGCTTGCACATCTTTCAGTTCTTCGCCCAGTTTGGTGTTCGAATCCTGGAGTTTCTTTTTCTCTTGAACGACTTTTGTCAATACATGCTCGCCCGCTGCTAATAGCTTTTTGGCTCCGTGTTCTTCGCTTCGAGCGGCGTCCAGCTGCTCTCGTACTTGGTCTAACGACCCAACACAAATATTAGAACCCAGATTCACACTATCGGTGTATCATTTTGAATTTTCGATAGAGGAAAATATTATCGGGAGATGCCTTGTATTTCTCCAGTTCGGCATTGGCAGCAAGCAGCTGGCTGACACTTTTCTAGTTCCTGAGCTAGCTGGGTATTCTTCTCCGTAAGCACATGGTTGTACATTGATCCTTAAATCAGTTGTTTCAACTCCTTTAAGTCTCGGGGGCTACTGGCATATGGTTATCATAGTCAGACAAAGCGAATTTACCTGCACATCTTTCAAATGTTGCTTTGTGGCCCTGTTAATCCCATCTCAAGCAGCCCGGATGTATGCATCGGCTGAGCTGAAGGTGTTAAATGACTCTTCTGAAAAGCCAGGGTCTTTTAAAATGGCACAGCGGCACGGATGATTCATGGCACTCTCCACTTACGAGTTGGTGACGGATACATCATCCGAGTCCTCGGCTGGAGGACAGTCCGGCGGCGCCCCTGCATCAGCCCTCGTCTTCACGGCAGGATTTGAATCCTGGCTATGGGAAGTACGGCCGCTCGAACTTCCGGATATAGTCTGGTGCACCTTCCTCCTGACACATGGAAAACGGGACGGTCACGGTTGGACGTGACTGCTCAGGTGCATGTTGGCGAATTCGTACCTCTTCGATGAAGGCACGGCCGTGTCTTCGTTTGCTTTCCTCTTGGAAGGATTGCCCAGTGCGGGAGTCAATCTCTTCAAAATCGCCAAACATCTCCCTTGTGAAGCACGATACAGTACAGTGGGTGAGGCAAAATAAGAGCACTCTTTTATAGAAGGTGTTTCTTAATTATTTACATGTGAAGCAGGAAGAAGGCCAGGGTAGTCGGCGGTGATGGCCACTTCTGTGACGTCATAGTTTGTCTGGTAAAACACTCCCCCCACAAGCACCACGAATATATTTGGATCCTCTTCAAACCCAGGATCTAGCTCCCGGTTGCAGATCTCCGGCTGTGGGGCGGGACTATGAAGTCCTTCGGTGACCTTCCGCCAGTGCTGTCATAACAAACGGACTTGAAATTTATCAAAAGTAATCCGGAAGGGGAATGAGTGGAATAGAGGGGTCGAAGCTTACCCAACCGGGAGGATCATACATAGAATACCCATCTATGCGCTTAATGCGAAGAAAATCCTCTTCCTCCCCTTTAAACAGTTCGGCCAATATTTTGGCCAGAGCGATGGGGGTATCCGGACCCTTCCGGCCATAGAGGGAGGTGTCATCCTCTCCATTGTAGTGCCACATGGGCAACCCTCTATATTGTAGCGGCTGAACCCCTCGCACTATGGAGGTCACCATTACCCTGACTATTGTGAGTCCGGACTGAGAAAGCGTTTTTATCTTGCTCATAAGCTGGCAAACTTCTGCGCTGTCATCCTCTTCAAGACTCCGGGGACGCCAACTGTGGCCTTTCTTCAGCGGAACGCTCGCAAATTCAGGAAGACCCTTTCGAACTGGGTCAGGAAGGGCAACGTCCTCAATATAGAACCATTCGGAAGGCCATTCTCTGGATGCCTTCCTCGGTGTGCCAGACAGATATCTAGTATTGGCGATACGCCATACTTCGGCTCCGCCCACTTCAAATATTGACCCCTCGTGATTACGCGGGACAAGACAGAACAACTTCCTCCACAGCTCGAAATGAGCCTCGATACCCAGGAATAGTTCGCATAAAGCGACGTAACCCGTAATGTGCAGAATGGAGGCAGGGGTGAAGTTGTGCAGCTGGAGGCCATAGTATTCCAAAAGCCCTCGGAGGAACGGATGTATGGGAAACCCAATGCCCCTTAGCAGGTAGGGGATGAAACATACTCGCTCTCCCCCAGATGGATTGGGGAAGTCCTCTGCCTGAATCTCACCGTCGAAGGAATCTAGCCCCGCTTGAATAGAAACTAGATCTGCGGGGGGGAAGAAATCCCTGCATCTGCAGCTTCATCAATTGACTGTGGGACACTAAACACCTCTCCCACTGGCCTTTCTCTGGGCCAGAATGGGTGGAGGAGCTAGGGGCACTAGCCATGCTAGAATGGTTTCTCCTAAACAGTTTCCGAGGATTTCCTCTGCGTGGTGCTGAATGGAACTAGGATCCAATCTCTTTAATAGGTGCTCTTCCTTGCATGGATGGGGTGTTATCTGCAAAAATACCCTGACCTTCCACCTTCACTTGACATGTGGGAGGTGAAGTTATTTAACGCGCAGAACTTGAGGGGAGCGACATTGAACCGATGGCCGAATACATCACTTGGAGATCATTAAAGGAGGAATCCTCCTTGCAATGCCGAAGACAATTTGTGTGCCGAACACCTCGCTATTGAAGATTGGTTCGGGGGCTACTGAGAGAGTCCTGGACTAAGGGGTCCTCGGGCGTCCGGGCTGTTATCCATGGGTCGGACTGGTGGGTTGTGAAGACATGAAGGCCCAATACTGTACCAGTGTCCGGATTGGACTCTCCTTGGCATGGAAGGCAAGCTTGGCGACCGACTATGAAGATTCCTTCTTATGTAACCGACTCTATGTAACACTAGATTCCCCCTGGTGCTTACATAAACCGAAGGGGTTAGTTCGGAAAGGATATATTCATTACCATAATAATACAGGCTAGGCTTCTAGGGTTTAGCCATTAGGATCTCGTCGTAGATCAACTCTTGTAACACTCATATTCACCAAGGTCAATCAAGCAGGACATAGGGTATTACCTCCATAGGGAGGACCCGAACCTGGGTAAACATCGTGTCCCCCGTCTCCTGTTACCATCAATCCTAGACGCATAGTTCGGGACCCCCTACCCGAGATCCGCCGGTTTTGACACCGACATCTACCAAATCATTGTCTTCACCATGCTTACTGGTTCTATTTCCTCAACCCTTCATTTCCTCATTATTGTGTTGTGTGCTTGTTCATATCTGTTTGAAAGCTTTGGCTGAAGACTTTCTCAATTTCCTCAGTTCAATTCCTTCAGTCTATTTGTCTTCATTCTGTTTTATCATGTGCTTACGCTTTTTGTACTCTGTGTTTTGTTTCCAATCCATCATGATGTCCATGCTTATGTTATGTCATGTCTGCATCTGAGTACTTATTCCGCTGCAAGTAGTTCTTCCCTTAGGAATTTCCTCACCCTGAAATTCCTTAGTGAAGAATTTATAAAAATCGCCTATTCACCTCCCCTCTAGTCGACTTAATGCACTTTTAATTGGTATCAGAGCAAGGTACTCCCTTGTTCTGTGTGATTTTGGTTTAACCACCTCAAGTTTTAGTTATGTTGACCGCAGGAATGAAGACTGTGACATGCCCCATCTTTGACGGTCATGATTATCCCAAGTGGAAGGCCATGATGAAGAACCGCCTGATAGCAATGAACAGTGATCTCTGGACCATCACCGAGATTGGTCTCACTGACCTATGCAAGATGGCAGAGGCTGATGATATTCGCAAGTACACGCTACTCAACCTCATGGCAAAGGACATCATCTGCTCTGGCCTGTCACAAAATCAGTTCCGGAATGTTATGCATATCTGCCATGCAAAGCTCATCTGGGACCGACTCTCTAAGGTCTATGAAGGCCATCGTTCTCATGATGAACCCTGGTTTGAGGATTTCATGGAATCGCGCAAGGCTATGACTTTCAATCCAGAATCATCGTCCTCTGTACCATGCATTATGGCAAAAGGTGCCAAGGTAACTGAATGCTACCAATCTGAGTCCAATGATGATGAATCTGGTGATGAATTTGGACCCAGTTATGTCAAACTTGCTTCCCTTGCATCTAAACAACAAAGAGCTTTGGAAAAAGTTCAAAACATGCTAGATGTGAGGGACGATATGTTGGGTGAAGAAATGGATCGTTCTAAAGCTTTGGCTGAAAGTCTTCAACGACTCCAGTCCAAGTTTGATAACCTTCAGAGTCATCATAACACTCTCTTATCTGATCATGAGAAGCTTTCTCATGAATTTCTTCAAAGAAAGCAAGATCTTGAGCAGTTAAGAGTGAGTTATGAAGATCTTCGAAAGGAGCGTGATTCATTACTTTCTCAACAAATCATCGCTACTCAGGAAGAATTTATTCCTCCATGTTTGAAATGCATTGAACGTGAATCTGGTAATTTTTCACCTGAATGCTCAAATGCTTCTATTGCTGCAAATTCTTCACATGTCTCTTCTATCATGAATTCCTCATCTGAGGATGCTACTAGTATCACTGACCATGTAGGGCTGAAGGAATTGTATGTGACAGCCATGTACAAAATCCTCAAAGGGCATCAGGCTCTTTGCGATGTGCTTAAGAAGCAGATCCTCAACAGGAACCCTAGGAAAGAGGGTATTGCCTTTGAGAGGAAACTCAATGCTGATGGGACCTACTAGAAACCTGAGCAGTATCCCAAAACCTCATGGGTTGCTGCAAAGGGACCTTCAGTGGATCCATCTACTTTATCTGGCTTTACATGTGAATCTTCATATTCTTCTGATAGCTCATTAGACTCCAATTACAGACTGTTCAAAAATCAGAATGGTGAAGTATTTGCTAGATATGTTTGCACTAACTGGAGGAATGGTCCCCCTATGAAGAAAATATGGGTTCCCAAAAGGTGCCTTGAAAGTCTTCAAGTGAATGTCATCATGACACCACATGTGAAGAATAGGAACCCCAGATCAAATTCTTCATATGGACCAAAGTCCTCATATGGACCACATTCCTCACATGGATCAAAGTCCTCATATGACCATCATCGTGCTAACACCTCTGTTTCGTAGGTAAAGGCTAAGGATTATGGATATGTGCATTATTCTTCAAGTCATTATGTTCATAAATCTTTGAAGAATTTCTCTGCTTATTCATATGCTTACCCTAACCTATCTTATGTGAAATGGAATGGACTGGCCTCTATGCCACCGTTCTCTATTGGAGCTCGCAGAATGATGAACTCTTTGCCACCCCTTCAGATGTGGGTGGTGAAGAAAAAGAACTAATCTCTTATGTAGGGTCAGGTCTCCAGACGAACCTAAACGTCTAAGGAATTTGCTGGAGACCTGAATATGCTTAAAAGGACGCAAGCTAATCATGAAGAAATGAATTTTCATTTCTCACGTCCTCACATTGCTATATCTATTCTATTGCTTGATCAAATTGATCTAATGAATTTGATGTCATATTCTTCACTAATGAAGTATATGAGTTCGTAAGCTGCACTAATTCATCTGCAGGATGATCAACCGAAAGCCACTGAGTGGGTCCTCGATAGTGGATGCACAAATCACATGACTGGTGACAAGAATCTATTAATGGATGCTCCCTTATCTCCATCGCATGTGAAGCATATCACCTACGCTGACAAAGGCAAAAGAAAGGTATTGGGTCTAGGTAAGGTTGCAATCTCAAAGGATCGACACATGGACAAAGTCATGTGTGTCGAGTCCTTAGGGTTCAACCACATGTATGTCTCAATGCTTTGTGATCTTGATATGGTTGTTGTCTTTGGCAAGTATCGTTGTGTTGTGATCATGGAAGCTGACAATTCCAAAGTCTTCGAAGGCTTTAGGAGAGGAGATTTGTATATTGTTGATTTCTCTACAGGACCACAACCTGCTACATGTTTACATGCAAAAGCTTGAGAAGGCTGGCTATGGCATCGACGACTTGGCCATGTTGGGATGAGGAACTTCCGCACACTTGTGAAGAAAAAGCATCTCATTAGCATCGAGGGCGTCAAATTCCTCAAGTACCATTTGTGTGGAGCTTGCGAAGCTGGAAAGATGACCAAGGCCAAGCATCCCTCAAAGACCATCATGACTACCACTAGTCCATTTGGATTGCTTCACATGGATCTCTTTGGCCCTACTCACTATGCCACATTTACTAATGCTACATCTTTATATGGCTTTGTCATTGTTGACGATTATTCTTGTTATACATGGGTGTGCTACCTCTTGAGAGCACTGCGTTGGTTTTCCCTTGAAGAGGAAAGGGTGATGCAGCAAAGCAGCGTAAGTATTTCCGTCAGTTTTTGAGAACCAAGGTATCAATCCTGTAGGAGGCTACGCGCGAGTCCCTCGCACCTGCACAAAACAAATAAATCCTCGCAACCAACGTGATAATGGGTTGTCAATCCCTACACGGTCACTTAAGAGAGTGAGATCTGATAGGTATGATAAGATAATATTTTTGGTATTTTTATGATAAAGATGCAAAGTAAAATAAAAGGCAATGAAAATAACTAAGTGTTGGAAGGATAATATGATGGAAGATAGACCCGGGGGCCATAGGTTTCACTAGTGGCTTCTCTCAAGAGCATAAGTATTTTACGGTGGGTGAACAAATTACTTTTGAGCAATTGACATAATTGAGCATAGTTATGAGAATATCTAGGTATGATCGTGTATATAGGCATCATGTCCGAGACAAGTAGACCGACTCCTGCCTGCATCTACTACTATTACTCCACACATCGACCGCTATCCAGCATGCATCTAGAGTATTAAGTTCATAAGAACAGAGTAACGCCTTAAGCAAGATGACATGATGTAGAGGGATAAATTCATGCAATATGATAAAAAACATCTTGTTATCCTCGATGGCAACAATACAATACGTGCCTTGCTGCCCCTACTGCCACTAGGAAAGGACACCGCAAGATTGAACCCAAAGCTAAGCACTTCTCCCATTGCAAGAAAGATCAATCTAGTAGGGCAAACCAAACTGATAATTCGAAGAGACTTGCAAATATAACCAATCATACATAAAAGAAATCAGAGAAGATTCAAATATTGTTCATAGATAAACTTGATCATAAACCCAAAATTCATCAGTCTCAACAAACACACCGCAAAAGAATATTACATCGAATAGATCTCCACAAGAGAGGGGGAGAACTTTGTATTGAGATCCAAAAAGAGAGAAGAAGCCATCTAGCTAATAACTATGGACCCGAAGGTCTGAGGTAAACTACTCACACTTCATCAGAGAGGCTATGGTGTTGATGTAGAAGCCCTCCGTGATCGATGCCCCCTCCGACGGAGCTCCGGAACAGGCCCCAAGATGGGATCTCGTGGATACAGAAAGTTACAGCGGTGAAATTAGGGTTTTGGCTCCGTATTTGATCGTTTGGGGTTACGTAGGTATATATAGGAGGAAGGAGTACGTCGGTGGAGCAACAGGGGGCCCACGAGGGTGGAGGGCGCGCCTGGGGGGGGGGTAGGCGTGCCCCCCTACCTTGTGGCTTCCATGTTGGTTGCTTGACGTAGGGTCCAAGTCTCCTGGATCTTGTTCGTTCCAAAAATCACGTTCCCGAAGGTTTCATTCCGTTTGGACTTCGTTTGATATTCCTTTTCTTCGAAACCCTAAAATAGGCAAAAAAAAACAGTAATTCTGGGCTAGGCCTCCGGTTAGTAGGTTAGTCCCAAAAAATATATCAGAGTGTATAATAAAGCCCAATAATGTCCAAAACAGAATATAATATAGCATGGAACAATCAAAAATTATAGATACGTTGGAGACGTATCAAGCACACCCAAGCTTAATTCCTGCTCATCCTCGAGTAGCTAAATGATAAAAAACAGAATTTTTGATGTGGAATGCTACTTGGCATATTTTCAATGTAATTCTTCTTAATTGTGGTATGAATATTCAGATCCGAAAGATTCAAGACAAAAGTTCAATGTTGACATAGAAATAATAATACTTCAAGCATACTCACTAAGCAATTATGTCTCTTCAAAATAACATGGCCAAAGAAAGTTATCCCTACAAAATCATATAGTCTGGCTATGCTCTATCTTCACCACACAAAGTATTTAAATCATGCACAACCCCGATGGCAAGCCAAGAAATTGTTTCATACTTTTGGTGTTCTCAAACTTTTTCAATCTTCACGCAATACATGAGCGTGAGCCATGGACATAGCACTTTAGGTGGAATAGAATGGTGGTTGTGGAGGAGACGAAAAAGGGAAGATAGTCTCACATCAACTAGGCGTATCAACGGGCTATGGAGATGCCCATCAATAGATATCAATGTGAGTGAGTAGGGAGTGCCATGCAACGGATGCACTAGAGCTATAAGTATATGAAAGCTCAACAAAAGGAACTAAGTGGGTGTGCATCCAACTCGCTTGCTCACGAAGACCTAGGGCAATTTGAGGAAGCCCATCATTGGAATATACAAGCCAAGTTCTATAATGAAAAATTCCCACTAGTATATGAAAGTGATAACATAGGAGACTCTCTATTATGAAGATCATGGTGCTACTTTGAAGCACAAGTGTGGTAAAAGGATAGTAGCATTGTCCCTTCTCTCCTTTTCTCTCTTTTTTTTATTTGGGCCTTTTCTCCCGTTTTTATGGCCTCTTTTTTATTATTATTATATATTTTTCGTCCGGAGTCTCATCCCGACTTGTGGGGGAATCATAGTCTCCATCATCCTTTCCTCACTTGGGACAATGCTCTAATAATGATGATCATCACACTTCTATTTACTTACAACTCAACAATTACAACTCAATACTTAGAACAAAATATGACTCTATGTGAATGCCTCCGGTGGTGTACCGGGATATGCAATGAATCAAGAGTGACATGTATGAAAGAATTATGAACAGTGGCTTTGCCACAAATACAATGTCAACTACATGATCATGCAAAGCAATATGACAATGATGGAACGTGTCATAGTAAACGGAACGGTGGAAAGTTGCATGGAAATATATCTTGGAATGGCTATGGAAATGCCATGATAGGTAGGTATGGTGGCTGTTTTGAGGAAGGTATATGGTGGGTGTATGATACCGGCAAAAGGTGCGCGGTATTAGAGAGGCTAGCAATGGTGGAGGGTGAGAGTGTGTATGATCCATGGACTCAACATTAGTCATAAAGAAATCATATATTTATTGCAAAAATCTACAAGTTATCAAAGAAAAGTATTACGTGCATGCTCCTAGGGGGATAGATTTGTAGGAAAAGACCAATGCTCGTCCCCGACCGCCACTCATAAGGAAGATAATCAATAAATAAATCATGATCCGACTTCATCACATAACGGTTCACCATACGTGCATGCTACGGGAATCACAAACTTTAACACAAGTATTTCTCAAATTCACAACTACTCAACTAGCATGACTCTAATATCACCATCTCCATATCTCAAAACAATTATCAAGTATCAAACTTCTCTTAGTATTCAACACACTCATAAGAGAATTTTATTATTAATCTTGAATGCCTAACATAATTAAAGCAAATTACCATGCTGTGTTGTAGGACTCTCAAAATAATCTAAGTGAAGCATGAGAGAACAATAGTTTCTATAAAACAAATCCACTGACGCGCTCTAAAAGATATAAGTGAAGTACTAGAGCAAAACTATATAACTCAAAAGATATAAGTGAAGCACATAGATTATTCTAACAATTTCCGAATCATGTGTGTCTCTCTCAAGAGGTGTGTACAGAAAGGATGATTTTGGTAAAATAAAAAGCAAAGACTCAAATAATACAAGACGCTCCAAGCAAAATACATATCATGTGGTGAATAAAAATATATCTCCAAGTAAAGTTACCGATGGAAGTAGACGAAAGAGGGGATGCCTTCCAGGGCTTCCCAAAGCTTTGGCTTTTTGGTGTCCTTAGATTATCTTGGGGGTTCCATGGGCATCCCCAAGATTAGGCTCTTGCCACTCCTTGTTCCGTAATCCATCAAATCCTTAACCAAAACTTGAAAACTTCACAACACAAAACTTAAAGTAGAAAATCTCGTGAGCTCCGTTAGCGAAAGAAAACAAAACACCACTTCAAGGTACTGTAATAAACTCATTCTTTATTTATATTGGTGTTAAACCTAATTTATTCCAACTTCTCTATGGTTTATAAACTATTTTACTAGCCATAGATTCATCAAAATAAGCAAACAACATACGAAAAACAGAATCTGTCAAAAACAGAACAGTCTGTAGTAATCTGTAGCTAGCGCAATATCTGGATCCCCAAAAATTCTAAAATAAATTTCTGGACGTGAGGAATTTATCTATTAATAATCTGAAAAAATAATTAACTAAATATCACTTTCCAAATAAAAATGGCAGCAGTCTCGTGAGCGCTAAAGTTTCTGTTTTTTACAGCAAGATTAACAAGACTTTCCCCAAGTCTTCCCAACGGTTCTACTTGGCACAAAAAGTAATTAAACACAAAAAAAACACAACCAAAACAGCGTCTAGATAAATTATTTAATAATAAACAGGATAAAAAAGCAAGGAATAAAAATAAAATTGGGTTGCCTCCCAACAAGCGCTATAGTTTAACGCCCCTAGCTAGGCATAAAAGCAAGGATAGATCTAGGTATTGCCATATTTGGTAGGCAATCCATAAGTGGCTCTCATTATAGATTCATAAGGTAATTTAATTTTCTTTCTAGAAAAGTGTTCCATGCCTTTCCTTAACGGAAATTGGAATCTAATATTTCCTTCCTTCATATCAATAATTGCACCAATCGTTCTAAGGAAAGGTCTACCAAGAATAGTAGGACATGAAGGATTGCAATCTATGTCAAGAACAATAAAATCTACGGGCACATAATTCCTATTTGCAATAATAAGAACATCATTAATTCTTCCCATATGTTTCTTAATAGTGGAATCCGCAAGGTGCAAGTTTAAAGAGTAATCATCAAAATCACGGAAACCTAACAAATCACACAAAGTCTTTGGAATCGTGGAAACACTAGCACCCAAATCACATATAGCATAGCATTCATGATCTTTAATTTTAATTCTATTAGTTGGTTCCCACTCATCATAAAGTTTTCTAGGGATAGAAACTTCCAACTCAAGTTTTTCTTCATAAGATTGCATCAAAGCATCAACGATATGTTTGGTAAAAGCTTTATTTTGACTATAAGCATGAGGAGAATTTAGCACGGATTGCAACAAGGAAATACAATCTATCAAAGAGCAGCTATCATAATTAAATTCCTTGAAATACAAATTAACATCTAGAGTTTTGATCTCTTCAATCCCACTTTTATCAATTTTATCATCAAGATCTAAAAACTCTGAATTTTCGGAATGCCTTCTAGGTGAAGGTGGATCACATTCAGTCCCATCATTATCAAGATTCATATTGCAAAACAAAGATTTAATAGGGACACATCAATAACTTTTAGATCTTCATCTTTATTATCATGGAAACTTGAAGAACACGCTCTTATAAATGAATCTTTCTTAGCACGTATCCTAGCGGTTCTTTCTTTGCACTCATCAATCGAAATTCTCATGGCTTTGAGAGAATCATTGATATCATGCTTAGGGGGAATAGATCTAAGTTTTAAAGAATCAACATCAAGAGAAATTCTATCAACTTTCCTAGCCAAATCATCAACTTTAAGCAATTTCTCTTCAAGCAAAGCATTGAAATTCTTTTGTGAATTCATAAATTCCTTAACACTAGTCTCAAATTCAGAGGGCATCTTATTAAAATCTCCATAAGAATTGTTGTAGGAATTACCATAATTATTAGAGGAATTACTAGGATAAGGCCTGGATTAAAGTTTCCTCTATACGCATTGTTACCAAAATTATTCCTACCAACAAAATTCACATCCATAGATTCATTATTATTCTCAATCAAAGTAGACAAAGGAATATCATTAGGATCATAAGAAACACTCTTAGTAGCAAATAATTTCATAAGTTCATCCAACTTTCCACTCAAAACATTAATTTCTTCTATCGCATGCACTTTCCTATTAGTAGATCTTTCAGTGTGCCATTGAGAAAAATTAAACAAAATATTATCTAGGAGTTTAGTAGCTTCTCCTAAAGTGATTTCCATAAAAGTGCCTCCGCCAGCCGAATCTAAAAG
This sequence comes from Triticum urartu, assembly GCF_003073215.2. Lineage (NCBI taxonomy): Eukaryota > Viridiplantae > Streptophyta > Magnoliopsida > Poales > Poaceae > Triticum > Triticum urartu. The sequence goes on from NC_053025.1 coordinate 286,367,710, forward strand.
ATTTCTAGAAGCAAAATTCAATCCGGCATAAAAATTTGTATAATCATCCACAAATTCAAACCATGTGTTGGGCAATTACGTATCATTAATTTCATCCTCTCCCAAGCTTGTGCAACATGTTCATGATCAAGTTCCTTAAAATTCATAATATCGTTTCTAAGAGAGATGATCTTAGCGGGAGGAAAATACTTAGAGATAAAAGCATGTTTGCACTTATTCCAAGAATCAATACTATTTTTAGGCAAAGACGAAAAGCAAGCTTTAGCACGATCTCTAAGCGAAAAAGGAAATAGCTTCAATTTAACAATATCATTATCCACATCTTTCTTCTTTTCCAAATCACACAAATAAATGAAGCTATTTAGATGGGTAGCAGCATCTTCACTAGGAAGGCCGGAAAACGGATCTTTCATGACAAGATTCAGCAAGGCAGCATTAATTTCACAAGATTCAGCATCGGTAAGAGGAGCAATTATAGTGCTAATAAAATCATTCTTGTTGTTATTGGTAAAGTCAGACAATTTAGTGTTATCTTGAGCCATCGTGACAAGCAAGCAATCCAACACACAAGCAAACAAGAGAAGGGCAAAAAGAGGCAAATAGAGAAAGAGAGGGAGGATAGAGAGAGAGGTCGAATAAAACGGCAAGGCTGAAGTGGGGGAGAGGAAAACAAGAGGCAAATGGCAAATATTGTAATGCGGGAGATAAGGGTTTGTGATGGGTACTTGGTATGTTGACTTTTGCGTAGACCTCCCCGGCAACGGCGCCAGAAATCCTTCTTGCTACCTCTTGAGCACTGCGTTGGTTTTCCCTTGAAGAGGAAAGGGTGATGCAGCAAAGTAGCGTAAGTATTTCCCTTAGTTTTTGAGAACCAAGGTATCAATCCTGTAGGAGGCTACGCGCAAGTCCCTCGCACCTGCACAAAACAAATAAATCCTCACAACCAACGCGATAAGGGGTTGTCAACCCCTACACGGTCACTTACGAGAGTGAGATCTGATAGATATGATAAGATAATATTTTTGGTATTTTATGATAAAGATGCAAAGTAAAATAAAAGGCAATGAAAATAACTAAGTGTTGGAAGATTAATATGACGGAAGATAGACCCGGGGGCCATAGGTTTCACTAGTGGCTTCTCTCAAGTGCATAAGTATTTTATGGTGGGTGAACAAATTACTGTTGAGCAATTGACATAATTGAGCATAGTTATGAGAAATATGTAACATCCCAAATTTTCAATTTGGAATGTTATACATTAGGTCATCATGCATATCATATTTTATTTTGCTTTTGGTTTTGATCCTAGAAAATCCTAAGCAACTCAAGGACCCACGGAGAGAGTTGGGGATTTCGTTATTTACATATTTGAGTTTTCTCAAATTATGTAAACAGGATCATTTGATTTTATTTATTTTATCATCAATTATTTCTATTACAAAAATATGAGAGAGGGAATAAAATGACTTTCCCAAAATATAGAAATATTGAGTATTTAATAAAAAAATCAAATAAGTTTTATTCCGGAGTTTTTCGGTATTTTTATTTGAATTTAGGAAAATGCGCGTTTTTCAAAGTTGTAGTTTGGGCCCAGATAAATGTTCACTTTATCGGGCTTGATTTTAGGAACCCGGCAAAATTTATTTCGTGATTTTTGGAATCCGTTTAGTATTTCTTTTTATTTTTCTTCCGAGCGGATTTATATAAAAAAACGCGAACCGACTACGGGGCGTATTCGGCCTGGACTCCTCCGGCTAAGGCTATAAAAGCCGCCGCCCCGGGGCCCGAAAGCCCAGCCGCCGCCGCCACCTAAACCCTAACCCTAGCTCCTGTCCCGCCGCCGCCCGCCAGAGTTGCGCGCCTTTCGAGGTTCGCCGCTGCCTCGTTTTCCGTGCAGTTTTTTTAAAAAAAAATCTGTTCGTCGTTTGTCTTTTTCGTCGGATTTTCCGCGGTTATTTTCTGATCGCGATTTCTGATCCGATTTTCGTTTTAGTATAACTTTTCGCTCGTTTATTGGAATCAGGCGATTCAAGCGCCTGGAGTTTCGTCTCGAAACCCTCTTTTCGAATAATCAACTTAAACAAGTTTTTGCTACTGTAAAATTTGCCCTAGATCCAGATTACTAGAACGAAGTTGTTTTCTTTCGCCGTTTGGTTTCTTTCGCTTCGTTCGATTTGATTCTTTTTGCCAACCAGGGTTCTTAAGTTGAACTTTCTGGTTAGATCTCTTATTTGAGTTTTACCTGTGCATTAGATGAGTACTTATTGTATGCTTGTTGTTTGTCTGCGATAGAATACCCGGAGTGCGCCGCCTATTACTTCGAATCTCTAGGTTTCACGGATCATCAGCAAGGCAAGTAACACTTTGATCATACCTTTTCTGCAACCCAGTTTTATTGCATTAGATCAATCCTCACACATTGCATGATTAGGATCTAATTAAATCGTGGGATGGGAAGTAGATGAGGTAGTACCTATTACCTGTTTATTATCAAACCTTTGGGAGTTACTTCTACGTTTACTTATTATGCCATGCTATGCTAGTAGACGTGGATTGGGTGAGTGATATCCATGACAGATGTGAGATTGTTAATTAATGGTTTATCTAAGGTGGCAACCTAACACACATCTGGGTGGATTGAGGCACCTGGGGTTACCAGGACTTGCCTGTTTTTATTGGACCGCCACCCAGGCTCAAAGGGATCATGAGATTATTCATACTAGAAACTTCCGTGTGCAGCCACAAGCCATTATGGGCTCTGGCATAGTTGATTAAGTTGTGCGAACTCTTACAGTGGTAGACTAGCAGATGTAGGGGATGTAGGTGGTACGGTCTACCCGATTGTATGGTGCTAGCACTTCTGAAAGACTATGTCTCGGTCATCCGTCTTCTCAAACACCCTGTAGTGCGAGAAACCAAACGGAGGCGATCGAGTCTTGTGGGGAAAAGTGCGCAAACCTCTGCATAGTGTAATAAACTAATCATGGTTAGCCATGTCCCCGGTTATGGACATCTTGAGTATCTAGTATCTGGATTTTCATGTGAATCTCAACATGTTACTCTAAATTAATTTTTGATGGGTTTTAATGATGTTACTTTAATTGGGATTGAGAATGCTGTCAACCATTCTCAATGTTTCACAACCACCATGATAGTAATTAACTTTATTCCTTTGAAGTAGGGAAAAATTGGCTTTACGCAAAAACAGTAACCATAGAGCTTTCCACCAGCCAAATATGCATATAGTATAGTTGTTGCATTCCATTACTCTCTATGTGTTACCTTGCCAGCATATTCCATGTGCTGACCCGTTTTCGGGCTGCAACGTTAATGTTGCAGACTTTTCACACGACGATTACGGAGTTTTAGGTCGTGGTTCTATACTCAATGATGCCGTTGGAGTTGATGGACTCACTTATCTTCCAAGCCTTCCGCTGTTATCGTTACTAGATGGCCTTAAGCCATATTTATTGTAATAAGTTCTCTTTTGAGACACTCGATGTAATAAGTGTGTGATTGCTACTCTGCTATAAATCCTCCGAGTACTGTGTGGTGTCAGCATTACTGATCCAGGGATGACACCGGAGCACAGAGATCAGACTGTTTGAGGTCTGGTCGCTACAGAATATCTAGGTATGATCGTGTATATAGGCATCACGTCCGAGACAAGTAGACCGACTCCTGCCTGCATCTACTACTATTACTCCACACATCGACCGCTATCCCGCATGCATCTAGAGTATTAAGTTCATAAGAACAGAGTAACGCCTTAAGCAAGATGACATGATGTAGAGGGATAAATTTATGCAATATGATAAAAAAACCATCTTGTTATCCTCGATGGCAACAAAAAAATACGTGCCTTGCTGCCCCTACTATCACTAGGAAAGGACACCGCAAGATTGAACCCAAAGCTAAGCACTTCTCCCATTGCAAGAAAGATCAATCTAGTAGACCAAACCAAACTGATAATTCAAAGAGACTTGCAAAGATAACCAATCATACATAAAAGAATTCAGAGAAGATTCAAATATTGTTCATAGATAAACTTGATCATAAACCCACAATTCATCGGTCTGAACAAGAGAGGGGGAGAACTTTGTATTGAGATCCAAAAAGAGAGAAGAAGTCATCTGGCTAATAACTATGGACCCGAAGGTCTGAGGTAAACTACTCACACTTCATCGGAGAGGCTATGGTATTGATGTAGAAGCCCTCCGTGATCGATGCCCCCTCCGGCGGAGCTCCGGAACAGGCCCCAAGATGGGATCTCGTGGATACAGAAAGTTACGGCGGTGGAATTAGGGTTTTGGCTCCGTATTTGATCGTTTGGGGGTATGTAGGTATATATAGGAGGAAGGAGTACGCTGGTGGATCAACAGGGGGCCCACAAGGGTGGAGGGGGCGCGCCTGCAGGGGGAGGGGGGTAGGCACGCCCCCTACCTCGTGGCTTCCCTGTTGGCTGCTTGACGTAGGGTCCAAGTCTCCTGGATCTTGTTCGTTCCAAAAATCACGTTCCCGAAGGTTTCATTCCTTTTGTACTCCGTTTGATATTCCTTTTCTTCGAAACCCTAAAATAGGCAAAAAAAACAGTAATTCTGGGCTGGGCCTCCGGTTAGTAGGTTAGTCCCAAAAATAATATAAAAGTGTATAATCAAGCCCAATAATGTCCAAAACAGAATATAATATAGCATGGAACAATCAAAAATTATAGATACGTTGGAGACGTATCAGGGTGCATATCATCACTTACAAAACTAAGTGCAGGAAGTCTTCAAACGATTTTCGTAAAGGGCTTCAACAAACTTTGGTGTGAAGATCAAGCACATCAGAAGTGACAATGGAACTGAGTTCAAGAACATCGGTCTCAATGACTATCTTGATGAACTTGGTATCACTCATGAGTTATCTGCTCCTTACACTCCTCAGCAGAATGGCGTCGTGGAGCGCAAGAACAGGACTCTTGCTGAGATGGCTCGCACTATGCTTGATGAATACAAAACGCCTCGTCGTTTCTGGACTGAGGCAATTGATACTGCGTGCCACATCATCAACAGCGTATATCTTCACAAATTCTTCAAAAAGACTGCCTATGAACTCCTCACTGATAAGAAACCCAATGTAAGTTATTTCAAAGTCTTCGGTGCTAAATGTTGGATTAGAGATCCTCATCACAGCTCAAAATTTGCACCGAAAGCACATGAAGGTTTTATGCTTGGTTATGGTAAGGACTCGCACACCTACAGAGTCTTCAACACCTATCACCACAAGGTTGTTGAAACTGTAGATGTGTGGTTCGATGAGACTAATGGCTCGCAAAGAGAGCACCTAACTCCTGTGATAGATGGAATACCTCCTGAGGAATCTATTAAGTCCAAGGCTACTGAGGATGTCATTCCTACCGAAGAATTTGCTGAAGAAGTCATTCCAGAACATGAAGAACATCATGTTGGTGCACCTAAAGAAAATGGCTCTGAAGAAATTGCTGAGAAAATTCCTCATCATCAACTAGCTCATCCTCGCATCGCTAATGAAGTGCAGATTGAGAAAATCATCAAAAGGTATACCGCTCCATGATTGGTTCTTTACTGTATTTATGTGCATCTAGGCCAGATAGTATGCTTACTATTTGCATGTGTGCCCGTTTTCAAGCTACACCGAAGGAATCACACCATAAGGCTGTGAAGCATATTCTTCGATATCTAGCTCACACTCCAACACTTGGATTATGGTATCCCAAGGGCTCGGTTTTTGATCTCATTGGATATTCAGACTCTGACTATGCTGGTGATCGTGTGGACCGCAAGTCAACATCAGGCACATGCCATTTCCTTGGATGATCCTTGGTCTGTTGGTCTTTGAAGAAACAGAATTGTGTATCGCTCTCTACTGCTAAAGCAGAGTACATTGCTGCTGGATCGTGTTGTGCTCAATTACTATGGATGAAGCAAACTCTCATGGATTACGGCATGGATGTGAAGAATGTGCCACTCTATTGTGACAATGAGAGTTCCATCAAGATTGCTCATAACCCAGTTCAGCACTCGAAGACAAAGAACATTCAGATCCGTTATCATTTTCTTCGTGATCATGTGTTGAAGTGCGACATCTCCATCGAGCACGTGAAGGCTGAAGAACAGCTAGCCGATATCTTCACAAAGCCCTTGGATGAGAAGACATTTAGCAAGTTGCGGTGTGAGCTAAATATCTTAGAATCTTCGAATGTCCTTTGAAAAGGACACACATCCTAACACTTATGCGAAATTGATGACTTAGATGTGCAACACATGAAGTAAAATTTTTATTCAATCAATGAAGACTAACCCTCTAAGTGTGAAGAAATTAATGAAGAATTTGATTCTTAGAGCCCTACGATAATTGTACGCGGTGTCTGAAATCATCATTCTTATATGGTGGGTCACGCCACCAACAAAAGTTGAAAATCTTCAATTTGAGTTTTCTTCATTTTGAAATTCCTCCGCTGTTCAAATTCTTCAACTTTGCAATGTCTTCAATGTTTCCGTCGTTTTTCTTCATTGACTATATAAATATATGAGTTTATGTCCTCTGCAGCATTCGCGTATTGCTATTTCTTCAAGCTATTTTTCCTGCTAAGTGAATGTGATCGGACCCTTCCCCCTCTATGCTAAATTCAACCCAGTATGTTCACAAATTCCTCATATGTGTTCTATTTGAAACCCGTTCAAAATCTTCACTGTGTCCTCATCAGCTGAAGTATTTGCGAACGAAACATTAAAATTTTCATATCCAAAATTTTGGCTTTTGCCGCCTACACGATCTCCACCTGATAGTACGTGCGTGACACATGTCACATAGATGAGAAAGGTTAGGGGCACGTTCATCCATTTTCCTCGGACAAGCAGTTTTTCGCCATGGCTATATATACCCCTTCCCTTCCTCAGTCTGTTTTTACTTCGCTTGACTTCACTCCCTCGCTCGAGATCTTAAAACCTAGCGCCACTGCTACTTCCATCGCCGCTGGTGAGGAAGAGCTTCGCTGCCTCGACCTCGTCACCATCATACTCGCGCCGGCCGCGGATTTCTTCACTCCGCTGCCGCCGTAGCTATCTTCCTCTGCCAAGTTAGGGCGTGGAAGATCTGGACTGACGAACTTCAAATCTACACTCCCAGTTCGTCGTGTTCTTCATCAAGGGTAATTAAAAGTCACTTTTACTGCCCTTATTCGGTTCCACTGATTTCTTCAAAATCTTCAAAAGGTGTTTATTCTTCAATCTTCACACTCTATACACCTTACACAAACATCTGTTCTTAATCTGTTTCCTAAGCCATGTTTTTCTTCAAGATTCATCAATTGTGTGGATTTTCAATCTACACAACTCTGGAACCTAAGTCAAAGACGCTTAGTGAAATTCCTCAAGACACATCTGTTCAAATTCCTCAAACTTGTTCTTTTTGCAAAAACTTCTGAGAACGCATATGACCTCTCCAAATTCTTCGCACCTATACTCTGTTCATAGGTACATATGTCTGTTGCTGAATCACTAGGTTCTCATCAACATAACTCATTTGCAGCGTTCCTTGAAGAAAAACTGCATACCTCTTCAGAGAATTCAACTGTTCAAAATCCTCAGCTGAAGACAATGGCTGATGGAAAGAAACCTCAGAAGGGAGGAAAGAAGCTGGAAGTCAAAACAGCTTTTGAGATCCCTGATGACATTTACAAGGATTATTGCACTCCTGATGAGGCCACACATGGAAAGGAGGACAATAATCAGTGCAAGGTGCGCATACAAAGGATAGAGAGGAGATGGGCACAGGAATGGAGGGAGTACACGTATGTAAATCCAAAGTACATGAAGAAATTCGCTCTTCACCCTCCTTGCCCAAGACCTCCACTAGCACCTGGCCAATAAGCTGATCCCACAAGCCTCAAGCATGGTGAGGACTATCCTGATGAATGGGCCAAGCGCCAAGGAAAACTAGCCAAAATGGCTAAAGAAGCAGTGAGGAAATTCAATGAAGACTCTGTTGCTGCCACTACTGAGGCCTCTGCTAGCAAGCCTAAGAAGGCCATGGCTAAGAAGCCCGCACATAAGCCAGGCACTTCTTCTTCAATGCCCTCACGACCAAGCTCTTCTGCTAAGCCCTCACGACAAACTCCTCAAGCTGCCCCAGTTCCTCAAGTTCCAAAACCCTCAGCTCCTCCGGTAAAGTCCTCAGCACCTGTGCATCTCGCCTCGTGCCAAAGGACCACAGGAAAATCCATTGCCTCAGGAGCCTCTGCAAGTTCTTCAGCTCCTCTGCATTCCTCAACTAGCCCCACATTGCTGAAGACCAAGGCCACTGCTGCATGAGGCACTAGACCCAGTCCTCAAAAGAAGCAGGTCGCCTCTCAAGTCCCGTCCTCTGATGATGAAACTGATGATGATGAACTCGCTGAAATCACCAGAGACAGACAACAGAGGGCCGCTAGAGTCAAATGAAGTGAAGTTCCTCTCCTATTGGATCAAAGTTGATCCTTGAATACATTGATCTCTGGCACAAGGACCCCAACACTCCTATGCTAGACTTCAAGCTAACTTCTGGCCAAAGTCATCTGCTGACTACCTTCATAGGCGAAGAAGAATGGAAGTTTGAGAAGGCCAGGCAGCTGAAGAAAGCGCAGTACAAGAAAGAGCGCTATCTGAAGAAAAATGTTGTCAAGATGACAACTGATGAACTTGTGACTATTCAAGCTGAGATTAAAAACCTTAGTGATGAATTTGATTCCTACCATGCTGCTGGAAGGGCGCCAAAGTCAGATTTGTGAATTTGGCAAAGACATTCACCCCCAATGTTGCTACTCAAACGCACATTGAAATTCCTCAGGCTGAAGCATCTTCTCAGCCGACTGAAGAACATGCCAGCACCACTGATGAAAATCAGGATGCTGAAGAAAATGAGAGTACCAGGGCTGATGACTGCATTCCAGCCGCTGATGACATTGCCAGGGCAACCACTAGTGTTGCGCCTGCAGAACAAGCCAGGCCAGCTCAAACTTCAACCACTGTGCCTGAAGAATCTGAACCAACCAGGGCAACTGCATCAGTTGCGCCTGAGGAAACTGAACCTATTTCCTCTGCTCCTGTTGCACCAACAACAAGTACAGTTATTCCTTCTGCATCAGAAGCGAAGAAAACCAAAGTTGTGGAGCAAGCAGCAGTGAAGAAAAGGAAAGCATCTACTTCATCTCAGTCTTCAGCACCAAAGAAGATGAAGAAACTGACAAGCTCTTTTGAGAATTCGATTGATGCTATTCCAGTTTGAAGCATGCCATCAAAGGAACTCGTTCCTTTAGGAGAAGATTATGAGATCCCAAGCGGATCGGATGAAGACGTTTCTTCTGCTGCTTCTACAAAGCCGATGGACAAAGAAATTGAAGCGAATGATATCACTTCAACTCCAATCATCTCATCGCCTATGCCTCAGTTCACAGCTGAAGAGGCAGGCGTTGAAGAACTAAATAAAGAAGATGAAGACGTGGATATTGGGTGCTCCACTCTAGTGTTAAATGATGACTATTGGGATAGTCAGCACCCCAACTCTCCACTCTTCACCCCACTATAACAAATCCCTCAGTCCCGTATGCACACTGAAGTTATTACAGGCTCTAAAGAATCTCGTATTCCTGAAGAAATTCCAGCCTCTAGCGCTGATGAAAATGCTGCTGAAGAAATTCCAGCCACTAGCGCTGATGAAACTGCTACTGAAGAAATTCTAGCCACTAGTGCTGATGAAAAGGTTACTGAAGAAAGGAAGAACCAGGCTGCAACTGAAACTGAAACTAAAATTCCTCAGCATGTGGTTCCTGAGAACGTGATTCCTGAGGCTATGATGACTTTGACTGACACTCCTCAGCTCAAGCCGAAGAATCCCTTCTCCAAGAAGCAAAAATTCAAGGCTGCTGACTTCTTCCATGAGCACGTTTTCTTCACAGATTACAACCCGTATGACTCTGCTCATCTTAGAAGGAAGCGTTTCTGGACTGCCAGCCAAGCCAACTTCTATTCTTCACTGCTTTTGTATAAGGACAAAGTTTTCGACCATGCAAATATTCCTCATGTGGACATGGAATCACTACCTTGCTTCGCGCCAGTCCTCAGTGTTCTTCACAATGCTGGACTTCTCAACTTCTGCACTGATATATGTGATTGGAATGAAGAATTAATTCTTTAGTTCTATGCAATGCTGCCCATCATAGGAAATGTTGAAGATGTGAACTCTTGGGTATTGGACTGGATGACAGAGAATACTCACTTCAAGCACCGGCCTCTGAATTGCTTCATGCCCTGCTTGTTAGTCCTCCCCTTGAAGGTGCACATTTGTATATATCATGAACCTGAACTTACTGACCATTATATGCAAGTATTGATGAAGCCGTTGAAGCCCGGTCAAGCCTCAAGGACCAAATTCCTCGTGAAGGAATTACTGTATGTGCCACGGACTGTCTATCGCATCTTGTCCAAGACTCTGAGTCCTATCAAGGTCCATGACTCTAATGAAGAAGAGGTCGTTGGTATCATGAAGAATCTGCTATTCAACATCATTCATGGCATCCCTGTCAATTACCATGATTTCTTCATGAGGACTCTAGCCAACGTTGCATTGTCTCCCTTTGAATTGAATCCTTACACTCCCTGGATTATGAGATTCCTCAGATCAAGGTCTTCAATCAACTACAAGGATGATTTGTAGAATCACGTCAGTTACTTACCCCCAATAGAAGTCCTCAAGCAGATATTTTCCTGATATGATGAAAAGGGCAAGGCTACTGCTATAATTGATGAAGGCCTTCGTCCATTGGATGGTCAGTTCCGTAAAGCTGCATCATATTCCACCAATGATGACTCTGCCACTCATGACTCTGTCACCAATGCCTCAAAGCAAAATCCTCAAGGCACGGCTCCAAGGGTGATGACTGATCGTGAACTTCTCTTCATTCTTCACCAGAAGGTCGATCGCAAGCACAAATGGGTAAAGCGTCAGTTTGGTTCTATTCTTCACAACATGACTGCTACACACAATGCAGTGAAGAAGAACCACTTCTACCTCCATGAAGTATTCAATTATACGTGGGCTGTTTTGTCTCGTCTCTATGGCAAAGAAGATCTGAAGGAAATGGGTTTCAAGCAGGACTTTGAATGGTCACAACCACCAGTGAAGAAATTCAAGAAGACCAAAGTTCCTTCCTTGGTTTCCAGCTAATATTCTTCATCACGCGCGACTAATGAGCATGAAGATTTGGACGACTCTACGGCAGGCCCTACCTCAACAACCGACCCCACCAATGTTGGCGCTCCTTCATCGACTCGGTGATGATATTCTTCAGGGGCGTTAGTCCTCACTTTTCATCCCTTTTGGTCATTCGATGACAAAGGGGGAGAAATTTGAGTTAGTCTTCAAGCGGGTCTCTATATATGGGCGTTTTTTTTCTAAGTTACAACTCTCGTTCTTCTGAAGATTTATTGGATCAAGTTGTAAACTTAAACCCGATGGTGGTCTGATACTTTTGTCGTGTTCTTCTGCATGCAATTACCTCTTATATGTTAATGCACGCATGCTGAATCACATTAGTCACCATATTTCAGCATGCATTTCAAATTGTTCATATCTTATGTTGAGTGCGTGTATGAATTACAAGATATAGGGGGAGATATCCATGATTCTACTCTTAAAATGTGCATTGCTTCAAAAGCAAATTCCTCACTATGCACATCTTTAGGGGGAGTTCTTCTATATCTTGCAATCAAATTCCTCAATATCAATATTTATGCTTCATATGTTTATCCCCGTTGAAAACTTAACCTATATTGTCATCAAACACCAAAAAGGGGGAGATTGTAAATGCATCTAGTGCCCCTTAGTGATTTTGGTGTATTGAAGACTTATAGGTTAAGGGACTAATGTGTTTTTGAGTGTACACAGGTCTATAAGTCTATGAGGAGTTTGATATTTCCTGAGAAAGTCGACCCCTAAAAATGAATGTCTTCGACTGAAGACTTCAGATTTCTGAATACTTTCTGAAGACTTTAAAAGTGAAGAAATTGGTGTGATCATGAAGACTTGATATTCAGGCGAGGAACATGAAGCGTGAAGACTTATGTTTTCGTAGTTTCATTTTCTCTTTCTTGAGTCATAGGAAACACCGTACTGTTAAAGGGGGTCGAGGTAAAACTAAGGAAAAGTTTCCAAGTGATGCTCATCTCAAAATCCTACACCTACCAATCCCTTCATGTGAACCATTGGAAATCTCATACAGTACAAACAATTTCTTCAGTGACAGAGATAAAGTTCTTCTGGTCTCTGAGGAAAATTTGTTCTGACTGAGGAGTTAGGAATTCTCCAATGCGGATTGCCAACAAGTGAGGAACATGATAGCCCTGAGGAATTTGATAGCCAAATTTCCGACCGTTGATGTGCTACACTCCAGTTGTCCCAAAATATCTACCCACCTAGCGATCATCTCATTGAAGGGAATTTATGTCTTATCATGTCGGGCTGCTCCCTAGGCTATAAATAGACGCTCCCTACAACAACTAGCTGGTTGGCTGCTCCACGAGAAACTAACACTTGTCATTGAGAGCATCCCATCCTCCGAGGACTTTGAGCGAAAATCATCAAGTGAGGAAAAACCCAAAACCCCAAACCAAACACCTACAAACCCAAAGTGATTGAGCATCACTTAAGAGATTGTTCCTGTGTGGAACCAATGCTTGTTACCTTTGAGGATTGTGCATCCTCTAGACGGTTAGGTGTCATGGTCTAGAGCATCCAAGAGGAAACTGTGGATCGTTGAGTGACCAAGTTTGTGAAGGTTTGGAAGTCACCTGAAGACTTACCACGAGTGATTGGACGAGGTCTGTGTGACCTTAGTTCAAGGAGAATACGGTGAGGACTGTGTGTCCTTAGGTTTAAATACCTAGCCGCTCTAACCAAACATACAACAATCACAGCAATTGGAACTGGTCTACCAAATCATTGTCTTCACCAAGCTTACTGGTTCTATTTCCTCAACCCCTTCATTTCCTCATTACTGTGTTGTGTGCGTGTTCATATATGTTTGAAGGCTTTGACTGAAGACTTTCTCAATTTCCTCAGTTCAATTTTTTTCAGTATGTTTGTCTTCATTCGGTTTTATCCTGTCCTTACACTTTCTATACTCTGTGTTTTGTTTCCAATCCATCATGATGTCCATGCTTATGTTATGTCATGTCTGCATATGAGTACTTATTCCGCTGCAAGTAGTTCTTCGCTTAGGAATTCCCTCACCCTGAAATTCCTTGGTGAAGAATTTATAAAAATCGCCTATTCACCCCCCTCTAGTCGACTTAACGCACTTTTAGTGCTTCATTCCATCATGCATGAATGTATAAGTGTTGGATTTTCCTGCATGCACCACATCATGATCAAACTGCCACGGTCTTCCCAATAACAACTGACATGCATACATCAGCAAAATATCACATTCCACCTTTTCAATATAATTCCAACAACAAATAGCACACATGCCTTATGTGTAATATTTAATTTTCCGGAGCCATATAGCCACTCCATGTGGTGCGGTTGGGGGTGCCGCCACATGGACAAACCCAATGCATGCACGAAATCTTTGCTAATGGCATTGGTAAAGTTGTCGCCATCAATTTATCATCTTGCATGAAGGATCCTTGTTCTTGCACTGGGTTTTAAAAACACTCCATCGCTGCCCCTTTGCACCACTATCCTCCTACACCTTCTCCACCAAAAGATTCAGCCGCTTCATCGGTGCATCAAATTCTTCCTTTGATTTTACTTCCTCTTCTCTTCTTTTTAGCAAACGACTTTTCCAACCTTTCGTGAACACATCCACTGGCATAGGAATAAAACAAATTCTTTGACCCTTCTATGATATAGATAAACTATTTTTCTTGATATTCCGAACAGCCCCAACGCGCATGCACCATGGGTTACCAAGTAGGAAATGGCAAGACACCATGGGCACTGGACAAACCTGGGAAAATTTTGTACAACAATATTTTCCCAAATAAAAAATTAGCAAAATCCGATGTGTAATTTTTATTTCACCTTTGAACCACCTTAGTGTGTACAGTATTTCAAGAGGCGCCATATTCAGCCCCATTTTTTCACCACCTCGATGCTTACCATGTTGACCACAGAACCTTCATCCATTGTGAAATTGACACATCGCTCCTTCGCGACGCAACGAATGTGAAAAAGAACGACATCGCCAATGCCTTCCTCCTCCATCAATATGTTCTTGCTCAACATGTTGATGCTCACCTTCGCAGACAATATTGCAAACTGAATCACCGTGACTAACCTTAGCTCTGGATGCCACTTGATGAGGCACAAACTAGCGAGACACTAATTCGCGCGTGTAGATGGCCCGATCTTTCACGGCGATATTTGATCTACAATTCTTTCGCCTTGTTCCTGCTCACAACCTCCAATAATAATTTTCACCCATGTACGAAAATACACTAACAAAAATAATGATCCCTTGGGATCAACACGTAGGTTTCAATATGATGATCAACCCTCCATCGCTAGTAGATTTTCTCGATGGAAAATTAGAGAAAATACTCACAATTGGGTCGTCCGAAACATGGACATTTTCTAAGTTTTTTCATAACTCACGGATAAACAAAAACTAAACTTACATCGGCCAAAGCCTGGCCTTTTATATGGTTGAACTCCCATACGCTAAGAAAAATCCAGAGACTAAATCCTAACATAATCAAAACTGACGTACGTGACAAACTAGCACAACTCAAAAGGAAATATATCTTTTTTTATTTGGACCTGGACTCCAAAATGACTAATTAACTTGCATGCAACATAAGTCCCTTGCGATGCAAACTAAGATCAATTGAGCCAATCCATATCCAATCAGGTGGAGTACGAAACTTTGGCTCCACCTTGTCACGTAAAGGCTCTCTTTTTATCTCTGGTCTCCTCCTTTGTTGTAGATCTATTAGCTTATAGTTCGATTTTAACTACTGATTCAATCCACCCTAGCGTCCTGGTTTTTTATAGTCCAAATATGTTCATACAATACAACCATGCATCAACTTGTCAATCACATCTCTTGAATGTAATGCATGCACCACGGAATTGATAGTTGGCCTGTTAATTAAAGAATTTATTCTTGGTCCACACAAATGACGCACATGATCATCTTTTCCTAGATGAAATATGGCTGCATGCACGTCATTATTTTCTGCAACTTTTCCGTTCCGTAATTCTTTCACTAGCTCAGATTGAGTAGCATCATCAATTGATGTTGTGGTGCTCGTATCACTTTGCCATGCTTCATGACATATATACCTGGTGTGTTGCATCCAATTCTTCGATTACTTGTTACTATCATATGCTTGGTTGCAACAATGTCATCACTTCACATATGTCATGTCCCATTCATTGCTACATGCTTGCCTTGATTGCGTCACACATGATGAACAATTGCTCTTTCTATTGTGTTGAGTGCCACACTATACTCACTACACCCTATGCACGTTATGCTTAGATTGTCTTGCACTTGACCCATGTTGTCGGTGCAACAAACCCTGGGTCCGTTTCCCAGACTGTGCATAGGCCTAAGGACAAGTTCGCAGCACCCAAGACCATACCAAGCACTAAGGATCAGCCCTTTGAAGAATCAAAGTGCAAATCAAGAAGACCAAGTCGAGCCAGAGAAGCAAGATATCCCTAAGGGAAAAACCTCCCTTGCCGGGCAGGCGAGCCTGGCGAGGTCGGCGTTACCCCGCAAGCAAGCCTACAGATTGTCCCGGCAGGCCTGCCAGGGCTTGCGGAGGCGAACTGCTCCACCGCACCATCTCACAGTGACGCAAGTCATCGATCGGTGTGGTGTCAATCCCCTGAGTGACTAAGTGGCTGCTTCGTGCTACATGGCAGCCACTTCGTATGGAAAACACCTCCAAATGACACCCGTCTTAAGACATGTCAAGCAAGCAGGCACGAAGCTGGCAAAACAGTCCGGCAAGGCTTGCGGGGCACACTGTGATGTGACACTGAGCGGTGCATTTAATGCGCTCTATCCGCCTGCAGAGTTAGGTATGATAGCATTGTTTTCTATCTAATCAGTGTGTAAAAGATTGATTAGCCATTTTTGTGAGCCCTTTATCTATAGAAGGAGGCCCATGGCAACCGTAGACAGGATTCGACCCTTGCATATTCATATGCGCGTAGCTACTCTCGCCCCGAGGCAACCCTGCCGGGCAAGAGTGCTACATTCTCCACCACCAATCCACCAAAGCAGGAGTAGGGTTTTACGCCTCACAGCAGCCCGAACGTAGGTGAAACAGCTCGTGTGATCTCTGCCCTGTTGTGTTATGCTTCTCCGCTCTTTGTGCAACGTGCTCATCCCCCTACCGAACCAAAAGGGCTCATGGACCCATAGTTGGCCGTAGTTTCCCATGACATCTTTGGCGCGCCAGATAGGGGCATTCACTTGCGCGAACTAGAGAGCTTAAGCAGTGTGTCACCTTCATCGCCATTTTCATCATCGACGGCTCCATCGAATATGGCGCTCAAGAAGAAGGCCGGTGCCACAGCTCAACAGTCCACCTCGAAAGCCCCGCCGCCGTGACCGCCGACGTCACGGGGACCGTGGGGACGCATGGAGGTGTGGACGCTGCGGGGGACGTGGGCCATGCAGGCGGCGTTGTTACGGCCTCCCCCGCGGTTGTAGCAGGAGCGGGAGGCACCAGAGAAGGACAACACCAACAACATCCTGGAGACCACGCTCCACGAGGTATGGGTAGAGAGATTATTCCTTCTATCCCTCCCTTCCCAACCGAGGGGCATAGCCACGGTGGTGATGTTTGCCCTGAGGCAAATCGCAATCCTCCGGCCGCCCCCGCCGTGGGCGCGGTCGCAGGACATGCACCGCCCCCGGAGCAAATTGGCCCAGCCAATGCTCCAGATGGGGCCATTGATTCACATGTGCCATCGCCTCGTCACCACACCATCCAAGCGACTGGCTCAAAACCGGCAGGAGCCTGCCGCAGCCACTACTAGCACCATCAGGAGCCAGGCAATGTTGCGGTCTACATCATCCTCACCTATGCCAAGTGCTGCTTCGGAGGCCATGGCACGGGCCTAGCTGCTGCTGAGATTTCCGCCGGCAGCTGATCAGATGGATGAGTGGGGAGCCACCATTCAGAGCCTGATTGGCTTTGCCGAGGCTGGGGGCTCACAGCGAGCTGGCCCGCCACAGCCTCCCAAGACGACGACAATAGGCCACGTTGCTGGCCATGCAGAAGGGGCCACCCCCACGGTGTAATCCCCACCATGGCAAGCAGCACGAGGGCCACGCGACCAAGAGCTTGATGATGTCTTGATGGCTTCATCTGATCCTCGAGCACGTCAAGGCCAATGGCGAGCCCCAGAGGACAGTCAGAGGGAGGGCGCATGCATCACCATCGAGCGACGCCGCAACAACTACCACCAGTCTGATGGGCGCGATGACCCCAACGTCGACGAGCCTGCACTCGGTAGTGGCGGTTACCTGCCTTTCGAGGCTGGGTGCCCTGCCTTCACCCGTGAGCTGCGGCAAGTCTGTTGATCATCCGCTCGCACATTCAAGCCAGAGATACCAGAGAAGTATGATGGGAGACTAAACCCGGCAGAGTTCTGGAGCATCTACACCATCGTTGTTCAAGCTGCCGTGGGAAGAGATGAGAAGGGTTTTGCCAAGTACTTCCCTTTGGCACTCAAGCCGAACGTGAGGTCTTGGCTAATGCAGCTGCCAGACAACTCCATCTCGACCTGGGCTGACCTGTGCCATGAGTTCGTTGGTGCCTTTACGGGCAGCCATCAAGAACCATGGTGGCCCAGCGATTTGCGGCTTCCCCCATAGAAGGAAGGAGAGACCCTGAGGAAGTACATGCAGAGGTTTATCCGACTCCACAGAAATATTCCAGATATCCACCCGGCAGCTGTGATAGCTGCGTTCCAATCCAACGTGCGCAATTGTCGGATACGTTCCAAGATGAACGTTCGGTTGCCCAAACTTTGAAGAAGCTTTACACCTTGGTGGACAAGTGTGATCGGGTGGAGGAGGGGAGGAAACTCCCTTGAGAAGAAGATGGCGTCGACATCGACTCAGAGGATGACAACAAGGCCACCAGTGAGAAGAAGAAGTACAAGAAGCGCAACAAGAGGCGCAAGGATAAGGCAGTAATGACCGTTGAGGGATCGGGCACACCGAGTACCGGCAAGAAGGCCAAGGCGGAAACCCCCGGCAAGGAAGTTGCCATGTGCACTGGCTGCCGGGAGGCTGCGGCTGCCTAGAAGGTTGGGAAAGGTGATGGGCCGTACTACAAGATTTATCAGACCAAGGGTCACGATCTCCAAGAGTTTCATCAAGTTGAACAGCTCATCAAGAAGATGAGGGCTGAGTATGAGAAGTGTGATAAGGAGAAAGGTCAGAATGGCGCTAGCGATAAGGGCCAAGGAGGCGAAGCAAGTCTCCCCAGCAAGGAAAACCCACCAGAGGTCGTGAGAAGGAATATTGCAATGATGAAAGTGATGGAGGGAATGAAGAGGAAACCAGCGGGCAAGCATTCCAGAAGGCCACTAACGCCCTGTGCACTAACGGGAGTGCATCTCTGCCTCCTCTCAACGCCAGCTGAAATGGTGGGTGCATGAAGTTAATGTTGTGGAGCTAGCGGTAGACTGTCAGAAGCCACTCAAGTGGTCACGCACGCCCATCACCTTTGACGAAGAGGACCACCCAGACCGCACCACCGCGGTAGGGTGCTTGTCGTTGTTGGTCTCACCAACAATCTGCAACCTCAAGGTCACAAATATGTTGGTTAACAGCGGGGCTAGGTTGCATCTGATTTCCCCAATGGTCATCAGCAAACTCTAGATAGGAGAGGGAGAGCTCGAGGTCATGGGCACGTCTTAAGGAATCAACCCCGGCAGGAGTCATTCTAAGGGAATGATCACATTGCTGGTGACATTTGGGGGAGAGTTGAATTACCGGACTAAGAAGGTTGTGTTTGATGTGGTCGACCTCCCCCTGCCATACAACGGAATCCTTAGACTCCTAGCTCTGGCCAAATTCATGGCGGCATCCCACTATGCCTACAACACCTTGAAGATGCCAGGGCCGGTGGGCATCATTTCCATTCCGTTAGACAAGAAGGACGCAATCATTTGCTTGGACAAGATCTACCGGGACGCTGCCACGGCAGATGCCGCCGAAGCCACAGTTCCTGCCACGGAAAGCAATGGGAAGAAGAAGGCTGGTAGGGATGCCAGCAAGGAATCCAGGAAATGTACCTCTTCGGAGTATGATGCGCTTGCTGATGACTTGCCGGAGAATTACAATAGTAAGAGATCCAAGGCTGCTGCACCTCATGTGAAAAAGGTCCTAGCAGGGCTAGCTGGCGTTGATGGTACTTTCACTATCAGTGCCACCCTTGACGACAAATAGGAAAGCGTGCTTGTTGCCTTCCCGCGGGAGGTAATCAAGAACCACCTTGTTGTCTGTCCACATGCCTGACCCATCAAGCAGATGGTCCGAAAGAAAGCCTGGGAGTGGTAGCAGTTCATTGTTGGGGAAATCAAGAAACTTGAGGCAGCTGGTTTGGTCAGAGGAGTGTTATATCCAATGTGGTTAGCAAACCCAGTGGTCATGCGCAAGGCTAATGGGGAATGGAGGCTTTGCATAGATTTCATAGATTTGAACAAGGCATGCCCGAAGGACCCATTTCCCTTGCTGTGCATCGACCAGATTGTGGATTCCACTTTCGGGTGTGATTTTCTCTCCTTTCTGGATGCATACTCTGGACATCACCAAATCTTTATGTCCAAGGAAGACGAAGAGAAGACCCCATTCATCACCCCATGTGGCACATACTACATCTTGCAAATGCCTTTCAGGTTAAAGAGTGTCGGATCCACTTTTGCAAGAGCAGTTCAAATTGGTTTTGAATCACAGTTGCACGGGACCATGGAAGCTTACATGGTTGTTATTGTGGTCAAAACCAAGGACAGATCGACCCTCATCCAGGACTTAGAAGACATGTTTGCTAACCTGCACAAGATCAACATGAAGCTGAACCCGGAGAAGTGTGTATTTGGTGTTCGCTCCGCCAAGCTACTTGGTTTCTTTGTCTCCCATCACAGGATAGAGGCCAACCCCAATAATATTAAGGCTATCGAGCAGATTTAGGCACCTAAGACAGTTAAGGATGTGAGGCATTTGGCAGGGTGTGTTGCCGCGCTTAGCAGATTCATCTCTAGGTCTGCCGAGCGTGCCTTGTCGTTCTTGAAAATCTTGAAGATTGCAGGACCCATGAAGTGGACTCCAGAAGCAGACGCAGCACAACAAGATTTGAAGACCTACTTGTCTTCTATGCCCACCTTGGTTGCTCCCAAACCACAAGATCCGTTGTTGCTATACCTAGCGGCAACTAATCAAGTGGTTAGTGTAGCACTAGTGGCGCAAGGGGAAGTGGAAGAGGCAGTAGCCTCAGCCAGTGTCCCTTCAGGGGGAGAGAGCGAGCGCAGCCCAGCAAGGCCAGATATGGAGCAAGATAGAGGAGAGCATAGCAGCGGAGGCAACCCCAAGGATGCGGCATGGAAGAAAGTGGTGCATCACCTAGTATACTTCGTCAGCTCCCTATTGTAGGGGGCTAGATCCAGGTACTCTAGTGTGCAAGTTTATTTTTGGCCTTATCATGGCCTCAAGGAAACTGCGCCACTACTTCCAAGCCCACGAGATCACGGTTGTCACTCGCTTCCCTTTGCAAAGGATACTCCGAAACCCTGAGACTACCGACAGAATAGTGGAGTGGGCATTGGAGTTATCCAACTTTGGCATGAAGTTTGAAAGCACATCAACAATTCAGAGCAGAGCATTGGCAGAGTTTATTACAGAATGGACGCCAACCCCTGATGAAGAGGTACTAGAGATAGTTGTCCCTGGCAAGGAAGCACCCCAAGAAAGGATCATGTATTTCGACGTTGCCTTCTCCCTACAAGGTGCAGGGGCTGGCGTGCTTCTCGTTTCTCCCACTGGAGAGCACCTAAAGTACGTCATCCAGATGCATTTTCCCCTGGGAGGAGGCGACCAACAATACTACAGAATATGAAGGTCTCCTTGCCGGGCTCAGAATTGCAACAGAATTTGGGATCAAGAAGCTGATCATTCGAGGAGATTCACAACTTGTGGTGAGACAAGTCAACAAGGATTACCAAAGTCCATTGATGGAGGCATACATTGAGGAAGTGAGAAGGCTGGAGGAGCGCTTCGATGGATTGGAAACAGAGCACGTACCCCATGCAGAAAATAGCATTGTTGATCATGTGTCAAAGTGCGCTGCACAAAAGCTTCCTGTGGAACTAGGAACTTTTGTTCTCCACCTTACTCAGCCCTCCGTATCCCCGGCAACAATGGCCTGGAAGGGGAGGAAATTGGACTCCGGCAAGCCTCTCCCGGTAGAGCCTCCTAGGGCTCCCGGGAGAGAGCTTGATGGGAACAACTCCTCTTCAGCTAGGGAGCTACCCCCTTCCACCAGACCACTGGTCCTCATGGTCGAGGGGCGCGCTACCATGAAGGAGGAGGTGCCACTAGTCCTCGTTGACGAGCCCCAGGCTCCAACTTGGGCACGACACATAGTTCATTTCCTCCAAACCGGGAAACTTCCCGAAGAGCAAGAAGAAGTTGAAAGAGTATCCCTTAGGGCTAGTTTGTATCAGTTCGTCAATGACAAACTACACAGAAGAAGTCCCAATGGTGTGAAATTGAAGTGCATTAGCCGAGAAGAAGCAAAGGAATTGTGTGGCTCCCACATTAGACCAAGGGCTTTGGTTGGGAAAGCATTCCAGCAAGGATTCTACTGGCCCACAGCCCTCCAAGATGCGGTCGAGCTAGTCACCAAATGTGAAGCCTGCCAGTTCCATTCCAAGAACATCCATCTGCCTGCCCAAGCTCTTCACACAATCCCTTTGTCATGGTCGTTTTTGGTCTGGGGGCTCGATATCCTCAGCCCTTTCCCCTGTGCTGCCAGGGGCTTTGAATTCTTATTCGTTGCAATCGACAAGTTTACAAAGTGGCCGGAAGTAGAAGCCATGAGAAAGGTGACTGCTCAGTCAGCTATCAAGTTCTTGAAAGGATTGGTCTGCCGCTACGGGGTCCCTTCCCGGATCATCACTGACAACGGCACCCAATTCGCGAGCCGCGCCTTCATGCAATATGTTCATGCCTTCGGAAGCAAGATCTCATTTGCTTCTATTGCACATCAAGAAGCAATGGACAAGCTGAGAGGGCGAACACTGAAGTGTTGCGAGGACTCAAGACAAGAACATTTGATAAGCTGCAGAAGTGTGTAAGGCGATGGATCATTGAGCTGTCGGTGGTTCTTTGGTCCCTTGAAACCACACCAAATGGAGCTACCAGGTAGATTCCCTTCTCCCTATTGTATGGGGCAGAAGTAGTTATCCCAACGGAACTCATTGATGGGTCACCTTGAGTGCTTGCCTACGATGAAGTAGCGCAGGATCAGCACCGGTGTGACGACGTTGTGCTTCTGGAGGAGAACCATCTCCAGGATGCTACGTGTGTTGCACGCTACCAGCAAACCCTGCGTCTCTAACACAGCCCCAGGGTTCATGCCCGGTGTTTTGAGGAAGGCGACCTTGTCCTTAGGCGCGTTCAGTCCACCAAGGGTAAAAACAAGTTGACGCCAAAGTGGGAAGGCCCTTATCGGGTAGTACGAGTCACCAGACCTGGCGCAGTTCGTCTGGAGACTGGAGATGGCATTCAATTGCAGAACTCATGGAATATTGAGCATCTTCGCAAGTTCCACCTGTAAGGCACGGCTGTCGGGCCCTACCCGGCAGCCACCCTTTTGCACAAGCCTTGCCTAAGTTGCATGTAACCCCTTGTACAAAGCCAGGTGCAGACCCTGAGCAACAGAGAAATAAATGAAGCAATGGGGCCCCCGACAAGTTGCATGCATGCATAAGCATATCAGGAGCATCGCATGTTCGTGTAGATAAGATCGCATCCGACATCATTTTAATCTCCATAAACTGCAGGCTCCTGCAGTGGACTTGGTCCCCAAGAGGAGATGAGAAGACGAGCCTACACTGCATCTCCGGCAAGCCGAACAGATAAGTTCTTTATCTTATCCATATGTGTTCTGTATGTAAGGACTTGTGCATAAGAAAACCTCGCTGCCTTTCGAAACTTAGGTGCTCCCATCCCTCGACTCGAATGTTGCTTTGGTCAGGATGGTCGCAGTGGCCTTTGACGAAAATGGACTGGCGGGGGGCTGGTCCCTCTTCAAGATTTGTGCCCGGTAGGCCAAACTTTGCGACAACAAAACTGTGGGTACCGGCAGGATAGCCTACCGGGGGAAACTTGTTTACTTAAAAGTATAGAGGCATCCCACCTCCGCATGGACATACTGTTGGGGAATGTAGCATGCAATTTCAAAAAAATCATGCGATCATGCAAGATCTATCTAGGAGATGCATAACAACGAGAGGGGGAGAGTGTGTCCACGTACCCTCATAGACCGAAAGCGGAATTATTAGGTTAACGTGGTTGATGTAGTCGAACGTCTTCACGATCCAACCGATCTAGTACTAAACGTATGGCACCTCCGAGTTCAGCACACGTTCATCTCAATGACATCCCTCGAACTCTTGATCCAGCAGAGGGTCGAGGGAGAGTTTCGTCAGCACGACGGTGTGGTGACGGTGATGGTGGTGTGATCTGCGCAGGGCTTCGCCTAAGCACTAAGACGCTATGACCGGAGGAGTAAATTGTGGAGGGGGGCACTGCACACGGCTAAGAGAACAATTGATGTTCCTTTGGGGTGCCCCCAGCCCCCGTATATAAAGGAGGGAGGAGGAGGCGGCCGGCCAGGAGGGGGCACGCCAAGGGGGAGTCCTACTAGTACTCCTAGTCCTAGTAGGGTTCGCCCCCCCATTCTTTTCCTTCTCTTGGAGGTGGAAAGGGGGAAGGAGAGGGAGTAGGAGAAGGAAAGGGAGGTGGCGCCCCCTTCCCTAAACCAATTTGGCCTCCTCCCTTGTGGGGGGTGCACCAGCCCCTTGTGGGCTGGTTAGCCTCCCTCCGATGGCCCATATCTTCCCCCGGGGGGTTCCGGTAACCCCCCGGTACTCCGGTAAAATACCTGAATCACTCGGAACCATTCCGATGTCCGAATACTCCCTTCCAATATATGAATCTTTACCTCTCGACCATTTTGAGACTCCTCTTCATGCCTGTGATCTCATCTAGGACTCCGAACAAACTTCAGTCAACAAAACACATAACTCATAATACAAATTGTCATCAAACGTTAAGCGTGCTGACCCTACGGGTTCGAGAACTATGTAGACATGACCGAGACACATCTCCGATCAATAACCAACAGCGGAACTCGGATGCTCATATTGATTCCTACATATTCTGTGAAGATCCTTATTGGACAAATCGCAATAACAACATACGTTATTCCCTTTGTCATCGGTATGTTACTTTTCTGAGATTCGATCGTCGGTATCATCATACTGTTGGGGATCATACCATGTAATTTCAAAAAAAATCCTACGATCACGCAAGATCTATCTAGGAGATGCATAGCAACGAGAAGGTGAGAGTGTGTCAGCGTACCCTCGTAGACCGAAAGCGGAAGCGTTAGGTTAACGTGGTTGATGTAGTCGAACGTCTTCATGATACAACCGATTCAAGTACCAAACGTACGACACCTCCGTGTTCAGCACACATTCAGCTCGATGACGTCCCTCAAACTCTTGATCCAGTAGAGGGTCGAGGGAGAGTTCCGAGAGCACAACGGCGTGGTGACGGTGATGGTGATGTGATCCGCATAGGGCTTCGCCTAAGCACTACGATGCTATGACCAGAGGAGTAAGCTGTGGAGGGGGGCACCACACACGGCAAAGAGAACAACATTTGCACCTTTGGGGTGCCCCCCGCCCCGTATATAAAGGAGAGGGGGAGGAGGCGGCCGGCCTTGGAGGGTTGCGCCAAGGGGAGGGTCCTACTAGGACTCCGCTCCTAGTGGGATTCGCCCCCTCCCCACCTTCCTTCAAACGGAGAGGGGGGAATGGGAAAGAGAGGAGAGGGAGAAGGAAAGGGGGGCCGCGCCCCCACCCCTTGTCCAATTCGGATTGGGCTTGGGGGGGTGCGCACCACCTCATGTGGCTGCCTCCTCCTCTCCACTATGGCCCATTAGGCCCATTAACTTTCCTGGGGGGTTCGGGTAACCTCCCAGTACTCCGAAAAATCCTCAAACCTCTTTGGAACCATTCCAGTGTCTGTATATAACCTTCCGTGATCTCATTCGGGACTCCAATCAAACTTCGGTCACCAAAACACATAACTCATAATACAAATCATCATCGAATGTTAAGCGTGCGGACCCTACGGGTTCGAGAACTATGTAGACATGACTGAGACACATCTCTGCTCAATAACCAATAGCGGAAGCTGGATGCTCATATTGGTTCCTACATATTCTACGAGGATCTTTATCGGTCAAACCGCATCACAACATATGTCATTCCCTTTGTCATCGGTATGTTACTTGCCCGAGATTCGATCATCGGTATCATCATACCTAGTTCAATCTCGTTGCTGACAAGTCTGTTTACTCGTTCCGTAAGGCATCATCCCACAACTAACTCATTATTCACATTGCTTGCAAGGATTATAGTGATGTGCATTACCGAGAGGGCCCAGAGATACCTCTCCGATACACGGAGTGACAAATCCTAATCTCGATCTATGCCAAACCAACAAACACCTTCGGAGACACCTGTAGAGCATCTTTATAATCACCCAGTTATGTTGTGATGTTTGATAGCACACAAGGTGTTCCTATGGTATTCGGGAGTTGCATAATCTCATAGTTAGAGGAATATGTATAAGTCATGAAGAAAGCAATAGCAATAAAACTAAACGATCATAATGCTAAACTAACGGATGGGTCTTGTCCATCACATCATTCTCTCATGATGCGATCTCGTTCATCAAATGACAACACATGTCTATGGTTAGGAAACTTAACAATCTTTGATTAACGAGCTCGTCAAGTAGAGGCATACTAGGGACACTCTGTTTGTCCATGTATTCGCACATGTACTAAGTTTCCAGTTAATACAATTCTAGCATGAACAACATTTATCATGATATAAGGAAATATAAATAACAACTTTATTATTGCCTCTAGGGCATATTCTCCTTCGCATACCTAGTTCAATCTCATTACCGGCAAGTCTCTTTACTCGTTTCGTAATGCATCATCCCACAACTAACTCATTAGTTACATCCTAGAGGTACCTCTCCGATACTCTGAGTGACAAATCCTAATCTTGATCTATGCCAACCCAATAAACACCTTCAGAGACACCTATAGAGCATCTTTATAATCACCCAGTTAAGTTGTGACGTTTGATAGCACTTGCTACCTCTTGAGCACAGCGTTGGATTTCCCCGAAGAGGAGAGGATGATGCAGCAAAGTAGCGTAAGTATTTCCCTCAGTTTTTGAGAACCAAGGTATCAATCCACTAGGAGGCTACGCGCGAGTCCCTCGTACCTACACAAAAACAATAGCTCAACGCAACCAACGCGCTTAGGGGTTGTTAATCCCTTCACGGTCACTTACGAAAGTGAGATCTGATAAAGATGATAAATAATATTTTTTGGTATTTTTGGTATAGAGATGCAAAGTAAAAAGTAAAAGCAAAGTAAAAGCAAAGCAATAATAAAGTGATGGAGATTGATATGATGAGAAAGAGACCTGGGGGCCATAGGTTTCACTAGTGGCTTCTCTCAAGAGCATAAGTATTCTACGGTAGGTGAACAAATTACTGTTGAGCAATCGACAGAATTGAACATAGTTATGAGAATATCTAGGTATGATCATGTATATAGGCATCACATCCGAGACAAGTAGACCGACTCCTGCCTGCATCTACTACTATTACTCCACTCATCGACCGCTATCCAGCATGCATCTAAAGTATTAAGTTAAAAACAGAGTAACGCCTTAAGGAAGATGACATGATGTAGAGGGATAGTTTCATGCAATATGATAAAAAAACCATCTTGTTATCCTCGATGGCAACAATACAATACGTGCCTTGCTGCCCCTTCTGTCACTGGGAAAGGACACCGCAAGATCAAACCCAAAGCTAAGCACTTCTCCCATGGCAAGAACAACAAATCTAGTAGGCCAAACCAAACTGATAATTCCAAGAGACTTGCAAAGATAACCAATCATACATAAAAGAATTCAGAGAAGATTCAAATATTATTCATAGATAGACTTGATCATAAACCCACAATTCGTCGGTCTCAACAAATACACCACAAAAAGAAGATTACATCGAATAGATCTCCACGAGAGAGGGGGAGAACATTGTATTGAGATCCAAAAAGAGAGAAGAAGCCATCTAGCTACTAACTATGGCCCCGTAAGTCTGAAATAAACTGCTCACACTTCATCGGAGGGGTTTGGATGATGATGTAGAAGCCCTCCGTGATCGATGCCCCTTCCGGCGTAGCTCCCGAACAGGCCCCAAGATGGGATCTCGTGGATACAGAAAGTTGCGGTGGTGGAATTAGGTTTTTGGCTCCGTCCCCGGTCGTTTGGGGGTACATAGGTATATATAGGAGGAAGAAGTACGTCGATGGAGCTTCGAGGGGCCCACAAGGCAGGGGGCGCGCCCTCCACCCTCGTGACCGCCTTGTGGATTTCTTGACGGAGGGTCGAAGTCTCCTAGATCTTATCTGATGAGAAAATCATGTTTCCGAAGGTTTCATTCCGTTTGGACTCCGTTTGATAATTTGTTTCTCCGAAACACTGAAATAGGCAAAAAAGCAATTTTGGGCTGGGCCTCCGGTTAATAGGTTAGTCCGAAAAATAATAGAAAAGTGGAAAATAAAGCCCAATATAGTCCAAAACAGTAGATAATATAGCATGGAGCATTCAAAAATTATAGATACGTTGGAGACGTATCAAGCATCCCCAAGCTTAATTCTTGCTCGTCCTCGAGTAGGTAAGTGATAAAAACAGAATTTTTGATGCGGAGTGCTACTTGGCATAATTTTAATGTAATTCTTCTTAATTGTGGTATGAATATTCAGATCCGAAAGATTCAAGGCAAAATTTCATATTGACATAAAAATGATAATACTTCAAGCATACTAACTAAGCAATTATGTCTTCTCAAAATAACATGGCCAAAGAAAGTTCATCCCTACAAAATCATATTGTTTAGTCATGTTTCATTTTCGTCACACAAGAATGATCTGATCATGCACAACCCCGATGACAAGCCAAGCAATTGTTTCATACTTTAGTAATCTCAAACCTATAAACTTTCACGCAATATATGAGCGCGAGCCATGGACATAGCACTATGGGCGGAATAGAATATAATGAGGGGGGTTATGTGGAGAAGACAAAAAAGGAGAATGTCTCACATCAACGAGGCTAATAAATGGACTATGGAGATGCACACCGATTGATGTTAATGCAAGGAGTAGGGATTGCCATGCAACGGATGCACTAGAGCTATAAATGTATGAAAGCTCAACAAAAGAAACTAGTGGGTGTGCATCCAACTTGCTTGCTCATGGAGACCTAGGGCACTTGAGGAGGCCCATTGTTGGAATATACAAGCCAAGTTCTATAATGAAAAATTCCCACTAGTATATGAAAGTGATAACATGAGAGACTCTCTACTATGAATATCATGGTGCTACTTTGAAGCACAAGTGTGGTAAAAGGATAGTAACATTGTCCCTTCTCTCTTTTTCTCTCATTTTTTGGGACTTTTCTTTTTTATGGCCTTTCTATTTTTTGGGGCCTTCTCTTTTTTTATGGCATTTCTTTTTTTTTTATTCCTCACTTGGGACAATGCTCTAATAATGATGATCATCACACTTCTATTTATTTACAACTCAATGATTACAACTCAATACTAGAACAAAGATGCCTCTATATGAATGCCTCCGGCGGTGTACCGGGATATGCAATGAACCAAGAGTGACATGTATGAAAGAATTATGAACAGTGGCTTTGCCGCAAATACTATGTCAACTACATGATCATGCTAAGCAATATGACAATGATGAATGTGTCATGATGAACGGAATGATGGAAAGTTGCATGGCAATATATCTCGGAATGGCTATGGAAATGCCATAATAGGTAGGTATGGTGGTTTTGAGGAAGATATAAGGAGGTTTATGTGTGAAAGAGCGTATCATATCACGGGGTTTGGATGCACCGGCGAAGTTTGCACCAACTCTCAATGTGGGAAAGGGCAATGCACGGTACCGAAGAGGCTAGCAAGGATGGAAGGGTGAGAGTCCATGGACTCAACATTATTCATAAAGAACTCACATACTTATTGCAAAATCTACAAGTCATGAAAAACCTCGGCACTACGTGCATGCTCCTAGGGGGGTAGATTGGTAGGAAAAGACCATCGCTCATCCCCGGCCGCCACTCATAAGGAAGACAATCAAATAACACCTCATGTTTCAAATTTGTTGCATAACGTTTACCATACGTGCATGCTACGGGACTTGCAAACTTCAACACAAGTATTTCTAAATTTCACAACTACTCAACTAGCATGACTTTGATATTATTACCTCCATGTCTCGAAACAATCATCAAGCATCAAACTTTTCTTAGTATTCAACACACTCATAAGAAAGTTTTATTATTAATCTTGCATACCAAGCATATTAGGATTTTAAGAAAATTACCATGCTAATAAGACTCTCAAAATAATCTAAGTGAAGAATGAGAGATCAATAGTTTCTATAAAACAAATCCACCACCGTGCTCTAAAAGATATGAATGAAGAACTAGAGCAAAACTATAAAGCTCAAAAGATATAAGTGAAGCACATAGAGTATTCTATCAAATTCAAAATCATGTATGGATCTCTCAAAAGGTGTGTACAGCAAGGATGATTGTGGTATACTAACAAGCAAAGACTCAAATCATAAAAGACGCTCCAAGCAAAACACATTCATGTGGTGAATAAAAATATAGCTCCAAGTAAAGTTACCGATAGAAGTAGACGAAAGAGGGGATGCCTTCCGGGGCATCCCCAAGCTTTGGCTTTTAGGTGTCCTTAGATTATCTTGGGGTGCCATGGGCATCCCCAAGCTTAGGCTCTTGCCACTCCTTGTTCCATGATCCATCAAATCTTTACCCAAAACTTGAAAACTTCACAACACAAAACTTAAAGTAGAAAACTCGTGAGCTCCGTTAGCGAAAGAAAACAAAAGACCACTTCAAGGTACTGTAACGAACTCATTCTTTACTTATATTGGTGTTAAACCTACTGTATTCCAACTTCTCTATGGATTATAAACTATTTTACTAGCCATAGATTTATCAAAATAAGCAAACAACACACGAAAAACAGAATCTGTCAAAAACAGAACAGTCTTTAGTAATATGTAGTTAGCGCATGATCTGGAACCCCAAATATTCTAAAATAAATTTATGGAAGTGAGGAATTTATCTATTAATCATATGCAAAAATAATTAACTAAATATCAATTTCCAAATAAAAATTACAGCAGTTCTCGTAAGCGCTAAAGTTTCTGTTTTTTACATCAAGTTCAACAAGACTTTCCCCAAGTCTTCCCAACGGTTCTACTTGGAAAAAACACTAATTTAAAACAAAAAACACAACCAAAACAGAGGCTAGATAAATTGTTTATTACTAAACAGGAGCAGAAAGCAAAGAATAAAAAGAAAATTGGGTTGCCTCCGAACAAGAGCTATCGTTTAACGCCCCTAGCTAGGCATAACAGGCAAGGATAGATCTAGGTATTGCCATCTTTGGTAGGCAATCCATAAGTGGCTCTCATGATAGATTCATATGGTAATTTTATTTTATTTCTAGGGAAGTTCTCCATGCCCTTTTTTAATGGAAATTGAAATCTAATATTCCCTTCCTTCATATCAATAATTGCACCAACTATTCTAAGGAAAGGTCTACCGAGAATAATAGGGCAAGAAGGATTGCAATCTATATCAAGAACGATAAAATATATGGGCACATAATTCCTATTTGAAACAATAAGAACATCATTAATTCTTCCCATATGTTTCTTAATAGTGGAATCCGCAAGATGCAAGTTTAGAGAGAAATCATCAAAATCACGGAAATCTAGCAAATCACACAAAGTTTTGGGAATAGTAGAGACACTAGCACCCAAATCACACAAAGCATAAAACTCATAATATTTAATTTTAATTTTAATAGTAGGTTCCCACTCATCATAAAGTTTTTCTAGGGATAGAAACTTTCAACTCAAGTTTTTCTTCCTAAGATTGCATCAAGGCATCAACGATATGTTCGGTAAAGGCTTTATTTTGACTATAAGCATGAGGAGATTTTAGCAAGGATTGCAACAAGGAAATACAATAAATTAAAGATCAATTTTCATAATTAAATTCCTTGAAATCCAATATAGTGGGTTTAGCATCATCTAGGGTTTTATTTCTTTTAATCCCACTTTTTTCAATTTCACCATCAAGATCTAAATACTCCGAATTTTTAGAACGCCTTCTAGGTAAAGGTGGATCATATTCAGTCCCATCATTATCAAGATTAATATTGCAAAACAAAGATTTAATAGGGGACACATCAATAACTTTTAGATCTTCATCATTATTTTCATAGGAACTAGAAGAACACGCTTTAATAAAGGCATCTTTCATAGCACGTGTCCTAGCGGTTCTTTCCTTGCACTCATCAATGGAAATTCTCATGCCTTTGAGAGACTCATTGATATCATGCTTAGGACGAATAGATCTAAGTTTTAAAGAATCAACATCAAGAGAAATTCTATCAACGTTCCTAGCCAAATCATCAATCTTAAGCAATTTTTCTTCAATCATAGCATTAAAATTCTTTTGCGAAGAAATAAATTCTTTAATATTAGATTCAAAATCAGAAGGCATCTTATTATAATTTCCATAAGAATTGTTGTAGGAATTACCATAATTATTAGAGGGGTTACTAGGATAAGGCCTAGGATTGAAATTTCCTCTATACGCGTTGTTACCAAAATTGTTCCTACCAACAAAATTCACATCCATAGATTCATTGTTATTCTCAATCAAAGTAGACAAGGGCATATCATTAGGATCAGAAGAAACACTCTTATTAGCAAATAATTTCATAAGTTCATCCATCTTTCCACTCAAAACATTAATTTCTTCTATCGCATGCACCTTTTTATTAGTAGATCTTTCAGTATGCCATTGAGAATAATTAACCATAATATTATCTAGGAGTTTAGTAGCATCTCCTAAAGTGATTTCCATAAAAGTGTCTCCCGCGGCCGAATCTAAAAGATTTCTAGAAGCAAAATTCAATCCGGCATAAAAGTTTTGTATAATCATCCACAAATTCAAACCATGAGTAGGGCAATTACGTATCATTAATTTCATTCTCTCCCAAGCTTGTGCAACATGTTCATAATCAAGTTGCTTAAAATTCATAATATAATTTCTAAGAGAGATGATCTTAGCGGGAGGAAAATACTTAGAGATAAAAGCATCTTTGCACTTGTTCCATGAATCAATACTATTTTTAGGCAAAGATGAAAACCAAGCTTTAGCACGATCTCTAAGCGAAAAAGGAAATAGCTTCAATTTAACAATATCATTATCGACATCTTTCTTCTTTTGCATGTCACACAAATCAACGAAGCTATTAAGATGGGTAGCGGCATCTTCATTTGGAAGGCCAGAGAATGGATCTTTCATGACAAGATTCAGCAAAGCAGCATTAATTTCACAAGATTCAGCATCAGTAAGAGGAGCAATCGGAGTGCTAAGGAAATCATTATTATTGGTATTGGTGAAGTCACACAATTTAGTATTATCTTGAGCCATCGCGACAAACAAGCAATCCAACACACGAGCAAACAAAAAGCAAATGGGCAAAAGAGGCAAATAGAGAAAGAGAGGGAGGATAAAGAGAGAGGGCAAATAAAACGGTAAGGGTGAAGTGGGCGAGAGGACAACGAGAGGCAAATGGCAAATAATGTAATGCGGGAGATAGGGATTGTGATGGGTACTTGGTATGTTGACTTTTGCACAGACTCCCCGGCAACGGCGCCAGAGATTCTTCTTGCTACCTCTTGAACACTGCGTTGGATTTCCCCGAAGAGGAGAGGATGATGCAGCAAAGTAGTGTAAGTATTTCCCTCAGTTTTTGAGAACCAAGGTATCAATCCAGTAGGAGGCTACGCGCGAGTCCCTCGTACCTACACAAAAACAATAGCTCAACGCAACCAACGCTTAGGGGTTTTCAATCCCTTCATGGTCACTTACGAAAGTGAGATCTGATAAAGATGATAAATAATATTTTTTCGGTATTTTTGGTATAGAGATGCAAAGTAAAAAGTAAAAGCAAAGTAAAAGCAAAGCAATAATAAAGTGATGGAGATTGATATTATGAGAAAGAGACCTGGGTGCCATAGGTTTCACTAGTGGCTTCTCTCAAGAGCATAAGTATTCTACGGTGGGTGAACAAATTACTGTTGAGCAATTGACAGAATTGAACATAGTTATGAGAATATATAGGTATGATCATGTATATAGGCATCACGTCCGAGACAAGTAGACCGACTCCTGCCTGCATCTACTACTAATACTCCACTCATCGACCGCTATCCAGCATGCATCTAGAGTATTAAGTTAAAAACAGAGTAATGCCTTAAGCAAGATGACATGATGTAGAGGGATAGTTTTAGGCAATATGATAAAAAAACCCATCTTGTTATCCTCGATGGCAACAATACAATACGTGCCTTGCTGCCCCTTCTGTCACTGGGAAAGGACACTGCAAGATCGAACCCAAAGCTAAGCACTTCTCCCATGGCAAGAACAACCAATCTAGTAGGCCAAACCAAACTGATAATTCGAAGAGACTTGCAAAGATAACCAATCATACATATAAGAATTCAGAGAAGATTCAAATATTATTCATAGATAGACTTGATCATAAACCCACAATTCATCGGTCTCCACAAATAAACCACAAAAAGAAGATTACATCGAATAGATCTCCACGAGAGAGGGGGAGAACATTGTATTGAGATCCAAAAAGAGAGAAGAAGCCATCTAGCTACTAACTATGGACCCGTAGGTCTGAAATAAACTACTCACACTTCATCTGAGGGGCTTGGATGATGATGTAGAAGCCCTCCGCAATCGATGCCCCTTCCGGTGGAGCTCCGAAACAGGCCCCAAGATGGGATCTCGTGGATACAGAAAGTTGCGGCGGTGGAATTAGGTTTTTGGCTCCATCCCCGATCATTTGGGGGTACGTAGGTATATATAGGAGGAAGAAGTACGTCGGTGGAGCTTCGAGGGGCCCACGAGGCAGGGCGCGTGCCCTCCACCCTCGTGACCGCCTCATGGCTTTCTTGACAGAGGGTCCAAGTCTCCTGGATCTTATCTGATGAGAAAATCATGTTTCCGAAGGTTTCATTCCGTTTGGACTCCGTTTGATATTCTGTTTCTCCAAAACACTGAAATAGGCAAAAAAAAACAACAATTCTGGGTTGGGCTTCCGGTTAATAGGTTAGTCCCAAAAATAATATAAAAGTGGAAAATAAAGCCCAATATAGTCCAAAATAGTAGATAATATAGCATGGAGCAATCAAAAATTATAGATACGTTGGAGATGTATCAGCACACAAGGTGTTTCTCCGGTATTCTGGAGTTGCATAATCTCATAGTCAGAGGAATATGTTTAAGTCATGAAGAAAGTAAAACTTGAAAATCAATATGCTAAGCTAATGGATGCGTCTTGTCCATCACGTCATTCTCTAATGATGTCATCCCGTTCATCAAATGACAACACATGTCTATGCTCAGGAAACTTAACCATCTTTGATTAACGAGCTAGTCAAGTAGTGGCATACTAGGGACACTCTGTTTTGTCTATGTATTCACACATGTACTAAGTTTTTGGTTAATACAATTCTAGCAGGAATAATAAACTTTTATCATGATATAAGGAAATATAAATAACAACTTTATTATTGCCTGTAGGGCGTATTTCCTTCAGTCTCCCACTTGCACTATAGTCAATAATCTAGATTATGTAGTAATGATTCTAACACCCATGGAGTCTTGGTGTTGATCATCCTTTGCTCATGAAAGAGGCTTAGTCAACAGGTCTGCAACATTCAGATCCGTATGTATTTTTCAAATCTCTATGTCTCCCTCCTTAACTTGATCGCGGATGGAATTGAAGTGTCTCTTGATGTGCTTGGTTCTCTTGTGAAATCTGGACTCCTTCGCTAAGGCAATTGCTCCAGTATTGTCACAAAAGATTTTCAATGGACCCGATGCACTAGGTATTACACCTAGATCGGATATGAACTCCTTCATCCAGACTCCGTCATTTGCTGCATCCAAAGCAGCTATGTACTCCGCTTCACATGTTGATCCTATTGGGGAACGTAGCAGAAATTCAAAATTTTCCTACGTGTCACCAAGATCTATCTATGGAGAAACCAGCAACGAGGGGAAGGAGAGTGCATCTACATACCCTTGTAGATCGCTACGCGGAAGCGTTCAAGAGAATGGGGTTGATGGAGTCGTACTTGTCGTGATC
The DNA here is from genome assembly GCF_003073215.2 of Triticum urartu. Taxonomy (NCBI): domain Eukaryota; kingdom Viridiplantae; phylum Streptophyta; class Magnoliopsida; order Poales; family Poaceae; genus Triticum; species Triticum urartu. Next base: position 286,403,423 of record NC_053025.1, read on the forward strand.
CAAATCACCGATGATCCTAGTGCCGAACGGACGGCACCTCCGTGTTCAACACACATACAGCCCGGTGACGTCTCCCATGCCTTGATCCAGCAAGGAGAGAGGGAGAGGTTGAGGAAGACTCCATCCAGCAGCAGCACAACGGCGTTGTGGTGGTGGAGGAGCGTGGTACTCCAGCAGGGCTTCACCAAGCACCACAAGAGACGAGGAGGGAGACGGGTAGGGCTGCGCCAAGAAGGAGAGGAACTCGTGTGTATTGGGCAGCCCAAACCTCAAGTATATATAGGGGAAGGGGAGGGGCTGCGCCCCCACCTAGGGTTCCCTCCCTAGGGGTGACGGCAGCCCCCCAGATCCCATCTAGGTGGCGGCCAAAAGGGGGAGAGGGGGAGGCGCACCTGGGGTGGGCCTTAGGGCCCATCTGCCCTAAGGTTTGCCCCCCTTCCCTCTTGGAGGCGCCTTGGGCCTTGGTGGGGGGCGCACCAGCCCACCTGGGGCTGGTCCCCTCCCACACTTGGCCCATGCAGCCCTCCGGGGCTGGTGGCCCCACTTGGTGGACCCCCGGACCCCTCCGGTGGTCCCGGTACACTACCGGTAAAACCCGAAACCTTTCCGGTGACCAAAACAGGACTTCCCATATATAAATCTTTACCTCCGGACCATTCCTGAACTCCTCGTGATGTCCGAGATCTCATCTGGGACTCCGAACAACATTCGGTAACCACGTATATCTATTCCGTATAACCCTAGCGTCATCGAACCTTAAGTGTGTAGACCCTACGGGTTCGGGAACCATGCAAACATGACCGATACGTTCTTCAGTCAATAACCAACAGCAGGATCTGGATACCCATGTTGGTTCCTACATGTTCCACGATGATCTCATCGGATGAACCACGATGTCGAGGATTCGATCAATCCTGTATACAATTCCCTTTGTCTAGCGGTACGATACTTGCCCGAGATTCGATCGTCGGTATCCCGATACCTTGTTCAATCTCGTTACTGGCAAGTCTCTTTACTCGTTGCGTAACACATCATCCCGTGATCAACTCCTTGGTCACATTGTGCACATTATGATGATGTCCTACCGAGTGGGCCCAGAGATACCTCTCCGTTTACACGGAGTGACAAATCCCAGTCTCGATTCGTGCCAACCCAACAGACACTTTCGGAGATACCCGTAGTGCACCTTTATAGCCACCCAGTTACGTTGTGACGTTTGGCACACCCAAAGTATTCCTACGGTATCCGGGAGTTGCACAATCTCATGGTCTAAGGAAATGATACTTGACATTAGAAAAGCTTTAGCAAACGAACTACACGATCTATTTGCTAGGCTTAGGATTGGGTCTTGTCCATCACATCATTCTCCTAATGATGTGATCCCATCATCAACGACATCCGATGTCCATGGTCAGGAAACCGTAACCATCTATTGATCAACGAGATAGTCAACTAGAGGCTTACTAGGGACATGGTGTTGTCTATGTATCCACACATGTATCTGAGTTTCCTATCAATACAATTCTAGCATGGATAATAAACGATTATCATGAACAAGGAAATATAATAATAATCAATTTATTATTGCCTCTAGGGCATATTTCCAACAGTCTCCCACTTGCACTAGAGTCAATAATCTAGTTCACATCGCCATGTGATTAACACTCACAGGTCACATCGCCATGTGACCAACATCCAAAGAGTTTACTAGTGTCACTAAACTAGTTCACATCATCATGTGATTAAGACTCAATGAGTTCTGGGTTTGATCATGTTTTGCTTGTGAGAGAGGTTTTAGTCAAGGGTCTGCAACATTCAGATCCGTATGTACTTCGCAAATCTCTAGGTCATATTATAAATGCTGCTTCCACGCTCCACTTGGAGCTATTACATATGGTTGCTCCACTATACGTATCCGGTTTGCTACTCAAATTCATTCGGATAGGTGTTAAAGCTTGCATCGATGTAACCCTTTACGCCGAACTCTTTATCACCTCCATAATCGAGAAACTTGTCCTTATTACTCCAAGGACAATTTTGACCGCTATCTAGTGATCCACTCCTGGATCACCTTTGTACCCTCTTGCCAGACATGTGGCAAGGCACACATCAAGTGCGGTACTCAGCATGGCATACCGTATAGAGCCTATGACAAAAGCATAGGGGACGACATTCGTCCTTTCTCTTTCTTCTGCCGTGGTCGAGCTTTAAGTCTTAACTTCATACCTTACAACTCAGGCAAGAACTCCTTCTTTGACTGATCCATCTTGAACACCTTCAAGATCATGTCAAGGTATGTGCTCATTTGAAAGTACCATTAAGCGTTTTGATCTATCCTTATAGATCTTGATGCTCAACGTTCAAGTAGCTTAATCCAGGCTTTCCATTGAAAAACACTTTTCAAATAACTCTACATGCTTTCTAGAAATTCTACATCATTTCCGATCAACAACATGTTAACAACACATACTCATCGGAAATTCTATAGTGCTCCCACTCACTTCTTTGGAAATACAAGTTTCTCATAAACTTTGTATACACCCAAAATCTTTGATCATCTCATCAAAGCATACATTCCAACTACGAGATGCTTAATCCAGTCCTTAGAAGGATTGCTGGAGCTTTGCATACTTATTAGCATCTTTCAGGATTGACAAAACCTTCCGGTTGTATCACATACAACCTTTCCTCAAGAAAATCGTCGAGGAAACAATGTTTTGACATCCTATCTGCAAGATTTCATAAATAATGCAGTAATCGCTAATATAATTCCAACAGACTCTTAGCATCGCTACGAGTGAGAAAGTCTCATCATAGTCAACTCCTTGAACTTGTCGAAAAAAAAACTTAACGACAAGTCGAGCTTTCTTAATGGTGATACTTACCATCATTGTCCGTCTTCCTTTTAAAATCCATCTGTACTCAATAGCCTTACGACCATCGAGCCGTTCTGCCAAAGTCTACACTTTGTTTTCATACATGGATCCTCTCTCGGATTTTATGGCCTCGAGCCATTTATCGGAATCCGGGCCCACCATCGCTTCTCCATAGCTCGTAGGTTCATTGTTGTCTAGCAACATGACTTCCAAGACAGGATTACCTACCACTCTGAAGTAGTACGCATCCTTGTCATCCTACGAGGTTTGGGAGTGACTTGATCCGAAGTCTCATGATCAATATCATAAGCTTCCACTTCAATTGGTGTAGGTGCCACAGGAACAACTCTTTGTGCCCTGCTATACACTAGTTGAAGTGACGGTTCAATAACCTCATCAAGTCTCCACCATCCTCCCACTCAATTCCTTTGAGAGAAACTTTTCCTCGAGAAAGGACCCGATTCTAGAAACAATCCCTTATTGCTTTCGGATCTGAGACAGGAGGTATACCCAACTGTTTTGGGTGTCCTATGAAGATGCATTTATCCGCTTTGGGTTCGAGCTTATCAGCCTGAAACTTTTCCACATAAGCGTCGCAGCCCCAAACTTTTAAGAAATGACAGCTTAGGTTTCTCTAAACCATAGTTCATACGGTGTCATCTCATCGGAATTACGTGGTGCCCTATTTAAAGTAAATGTGGTTGTCTCTAATGCCTAACCCATAAACTATCGTGGTAATTTGATAAGAGACATCATGGTATGCATCATATCCAATAGGGTGCAGTTATGATGTTCGGACACACCATCACACTATGGTGTTCCAGGCTGTATTAGTTGTGAAACAATTTCCACAATGTCTTAATTCTGTGCCAAACTCGTAATTCAGATATTCATCTCTATGATCATATCATAGATCTTTTATCCTCTTGTCACGATGATCTTTCAACTTCACCCTGAAATTACTTGAACCTTTCAATAATTCAGACTCATGATTCATCATGTAAATATACTCAACATCTACTCAAATCATCTGTAAAGTAAGAACATAACGATATCCACTACATGCCTCAGCACTCATTGGACTGCACACATCAAAATGTATTACTTCCAACAAGTTGCTTTCTAGTTCCATTTTACTGAAAACGAGGCTTTCAGTCATCTTGCCCATGTGGTATGATTTGCATGTCTCAAGTGATTCAAAAATCAAGTGAGTCCAAACGGTCCATTTGCATGGAGTTTCTTCATGCATATACACCAATAGACATGGTTTGCATGTCTCAAACTTTTCAAAACGAGTGAGCCCAAAGATCCATCAACATGGAGCTTCTTCATGCGTTTTATACCGATATGACTTACGTGGCAGTGCCACAAGTAGGTGGTACGATCATTACTATCTTATATCTTTTGGCATGAACATGTGTATCACTACGATCGAGATTCAATAAACCATTCATTTTTAGGTGCAAGACCATTGAAGGTATTATTCAAATAAACAGAGTAACCATTATTCTCCTTAAATGAATAACCGTATTGCGATAGACATAATCCAATCATGTCTATGCTCAACGCAAACACCAATCTTGATGGTAGAGGGAGCGTACGATATTTGATCAACCTTGGAAATACTTCCAACACATATCGTGATCTCACCTTTTAGCTAGTCTCCGTTTATTCCGTAGCTTTTATTTCGAGTTACTAACACTTAGTAACCGAAATGGTATCTAATACCCTGGTGCTACTAGGAGTACTAGTAAAGTACACATTAACATAATGTATATCCAATATACTTCTACCGACCTTGCCAGCCTTCTCATCTACCAAGTATCTAGGGTAATTCTGCTCCAGTGGCTGTTTCCCTTATTACAGAAGCACTCAGTCTCGGGTTTGGGTTCAACCTTGGGTTTCTCCACTAGAGCAGCAGCTAAATTTCCGTTTCATGAAGTATCCCTTCTTGCCCTTGCCCTTCTTGAAACTAGTGGTTTCACTAACCATCAACAATTGATGCTCCTTCTTGATTTCTACTTTTGTGGTGTCAAACATCGCGAATATCTCAAGGATCATCATATATGTCCCTGATATATTATAGTTCACCATGAAGCTCTAGCAGCTTGGTGGTAATGACTTCGGAGAAATATCACTATCTCATATGGAAGATCAACTCCCACTCGATTCAAATGATTGTTGTACTCAGACAATCTGAGCACTAGCTCAACAATTGAGCTTTTCTCCCTTAGTTTGCAGGCTAAGAAAATCGTCGGAGTTCTTATACCTCTTGACGTGGGCACGAGCCTGAAATCCCAATTTCAGCCCTCGAAACATCTCATATGTTTCGCGACGTTTCAAAACGTCTTTGGTGCCTCAACTCTAAACCATTTAACTGAACTATCACGTAGTTATCAAAATGTGTATGTCAGATGTTCGCAACATCCACAGACGACATTCGAGGTTCAGCACACTGAGCGGTGCATTAAGGACATGAGCCTTCTATGAAGCAATGAGGACAATCCTCAGTTTACGGACCTAGTCCGCATAATTGCTACTATCAACTTTCAACTAAATTTTCTCTAGGAACATATCTAAACAGTAGAACTGAAGCGCGAGCTACGACATAATTTGCAAAGACCTTTTGACTATGTTCAGGATAATTAAGTTCATCTTATGAACTCCCACTCAGATAGACATCCCTCTAGTCATCTAAGTGATTACATGATCCGAGTCAACTAGGCTGTGTCCGATCATCACATGAGACGGACCAGTCAACATCGGTGAACATCTTCATGTTGATCGTATCTTCTATACAACTCATGTTCGACCTTTCGGTCTTCTGTGTTCCGAGGCCATGTCTGTACATGCTAGGCTCGTCAAGTCAACCTAAGTGTTTGCATGTGTAAATCTGTCTTACACCCGTTGTATGTGAACGTTAGAATCTATCACACCCGATCATCACATGGTGCTTCGAAACAACGAACTGTCGCAACGGTGCACAGTTAGGGGGAACACTTTCTTGAAATTATTATGAGGGGTCATCTTATTTACTACCGTCGTTCTAAGTAAACAAGATGCAAAAACATGATAAACATCACATGCAATCAAATAATAGTGACATGATATGGCCAATATCATATAGCTCCTTTGATCTCCATCTTGGGGCTCCATGATCATCTTGTCACCAGCATGACACCATGATCTCCATCACCATGATCTCCATCATCGTGTCTCCATGAAGTTGTCTCGCCAACTTATTACTTCTACTACTAAGGCTACCGGTTAGCAATAAAGTGAAGTAATTACATGGCGTTGTTCAATGACACGTAGGTCATGCAATAAATAAAGACAACTCCTATGGCTCCTACCGGTTGTCATACTCATCAACATGCAAGTCGTGATTCCTATTACAAGAACATGATCAATCTCATACATCACATATCATTCATCACATTCTTCTTGGCCATATCACATCACATAGCATACCCTGCAAAAACAAGTTAGACGTCCTCTAATTGTTGTTTGCATGTTTTACGTGGCTGCTAGGGTTTCTAGCAAGAACGTTTCTTACCTACGCAAAAACCACAACGTGATATGCCAATTGCTATTTACCCTTCATAAGGACCCTTTTCATCGAATCCGATCCGACTAAAGTGGGAGAGATAGACACCCGCTAGCCACCTTATGCAACTAGTGCATGTCAGTCGGTGGAACCAGTCTCACGTAAGAGTACGTGTAAGGTCGGTCCGGGCCACTTCATCCCACAATGCCGCCGAATCAAGATTGGACTAGTAACGGTAAGCATATTGAACAAAATCAACACCCACAACTACTTTGTGTTCTGCTCGTGCATAGAAACTACGCATGGACCTAGCTCATGATGCCACTGTTGGGGAATGTAGCAGAAATTCAAAATTTTCCTATGTGTCACCAAGATCTATCTATGGAGAAACCAGCAACGAGGGGAAGGAGAGTGCATCTACATACCCTTGTAGATCGCTACGCGGAAGTGTTCAAGAGAGCGGGGTTGATGGAGTTGTACTTGTCGTGATCCAAATCACCGATGATCCTAGTGCCAAATGGACGGCACCTCCGTGTTCAACACACGTACAGCCCGGTGACGTCTCCCATGCCTTGATCCAGCAAGGAGAGAGGGGGAGGTTGAGGAAGACTCCATCCAGCAGAAGCACAACGGAGTGGTGGTGGTGGAGGAGCGTGGTACTCCAGCAGGGCTTCACCAAGCACCGCAAGAGACGAGGAGGGAGAGGGGTAGGGCTGCGCCAAGAAGGAGAGGAACTCGTGTGTATTGGGCAGCCCAAACCTCAAGTATATATAGGGGAAGGGGAGGGGCTGCGCCCCCACCTAGGGTTCCCTCCCTAGGGGTGGCGGCAGCCCCCCAGATCCCATCTGGGTGGCGGCACAAGGGGGAGAGGGGGAGGCGCACCTGGGGTGGGCCTTAGGGCCCATCTGCCCTAGGGTTTGCCCCGCTTCCCTCTTGGAAGCGCCTTGGGCCTTGGTGGGGGGGCGCACCAGCCCACCTGGGGCTGGTCCCCTCCCAAACTTGGCCCATGCAGCCCTCCGGGGCTGGTGGCCCCACTTGGTGGACCCCCGGACCCCTCCGGTGGTCCCGGTACACTACCTGTAAAACCCGAAACCTTTCCGATGACCAAAACAGGACTTCCCATATATAAATCTTTACCTCCGGACCATTCCTGAACTCCTCGTGATGTCCGAGATCTCATCCGGGACTCCGAACAACATTCGGTAACCACGTATATCTATTCCGTATAACCCTAGCGTCATCGAACCTTAAGTGTGTAGACCCTACGGGTTCGGGAACCATGCAGACATGACCGATACGTTCTTCAGTCAATAACCAACAGCAGGATCTGGATACCCATGTTGGTTCCTACATGTTCCACGATGATCTTATCGGATGAACCACGATGTCGAGGATTCGATCAATCCCGTATACAATTCCCTTTGTCTAGCGGTACGATACTTGCCCGAGATTCGATCGTCGGTATCCCGATACCTTGTTCAATCTCGTTACTGGCAAGTCTCTTTACTCGTTGCGTAACACATCATCCCGTGATCAACTCCTTTGTCACATTGTGCACATTATGATGATGTCCTACCGAGTGGGCCCAGAGATACCTCTATGTTTACACGGAGTGACAAATCCCAGTCTCGATTTGTGCCAACCCAACAGACACTTTCGGAGATACCCGTAGTGCACCTTTATAGCCACCCAGTTACGTTGTGACGTTTGGCACACCGAAAGTATTCCTACGGTATCCGGGAGTTGCACAATCTCATGGTCTAAGGAAATGATACTTGACATTAGAAAAGCTTTAGCAAACGAACTACACGATCTATGTGCTAGGCTTAGGATTGGGTCTTGTCCATCACATCATTCTCCTAATGATGTGATCCCGTCATCAACGACATCCAATGTCCATGGTCAGGAAACCGTAACCATCTATTGATCAACGAGCTAGTCAACTAGAGGCTTACTAGGGACGTGGTGTTGTCTATGTATCCACACATGTATCTGAGTTTCCTATCAATACAATTCTAGCATGGATAATAAACGATTATCATGAATAAGGAAATATAATAATAATCAATTTATTATTGCCTCTAGGGCATATTTCCAACAGATCCCACCACGACGCTTTGCTTGGAACTGCACCAACTTACAGCTCAACCATTCAATATAAATATGTATCCGGTTTGCGACTTTGTGTCATCTGGATCAGTGTCAAAGCTTGCATCGACATAACCATTTACAACAAGCTCTTTGTCACCTCCATAAACGAGAAACATATCCTTAGTCCGTTTCAGGTATTTTAGGATGTTCTTGATCACTGTCCAGTGATCCATTCCTGGATTACTTTGGTACCACCCTGCTAAACTTATAGCAAGGCACAAATCAGGTCTGGTACATAGCATTGCATACATGATAGAACCTATGGCTGAGGCATAGGGAATGACTTTTATTTTCTCTCTATCTTCTAAAGTGGTCGGGCATTGAGTCTGACTCAACTTCACACCTTGTAACACAGGCAAGAACCCTTTCTTCAAAACTTTATCAAGGTATGTGCTTTCTGAAAGTCCAATTAAGCATCTTGATCTATCTCTATAGATCTTGATGCCCAATATATAAGCAGCTTCACCGAGGTCTTTCATTGAAAAATTCTTATTCAAGTATCCTTTTATGCTATCTAGAAATTCTGTATTATTTCCAATCAACAATATGTCATCCACATATAATATTAGAAATGCTACAAAGCTCCCACTCACTTTCTTGTAAATACAGGCTTCTCCAAAAGTCTGTATAAAACCATATGCTTTGATCAAACTATCAAAGAGTATATTCCAACTCCAAGAGACTTGCACCAGTCCATAAATGGATCACTGGAGCGTGCACACTTTGTTAGCACCTTTAGGATCAACAAAACCTTCTGGTTGCATCATATACAACTCTTCTTTAAGAAATCCATTATGGAATGCAGTTTCGACATCCACTTGCCAAATTTCATAATCATAAAATGCGGCAATTGCTAACATGATTCAGACAGTCTTAAGCATCGCTACAGGAGAGAAGATCTCATCGTAGTCAACTCCTTGAACTTGTCAAAAACCTTTCGCAACAAGTCAAGCTTTGTAGACAGTAACATTACCGTCAGCGTCAGTCTTCTTCTTGAAGATCCATTTATTCTCTATGGCTTGCCGATCATCGGGCAAGTCAACCAAAGTCCACACTTTGTTCTCATACATGGATCCCATCTCAAATTTCATGGCCTGAGGCCATTTCGCGGAATCTTGGCTCATCATCGCTTCCTCATAGTTCGTAAGTTCGTCATGGTCTAGCAACATGACCTCCAGAACAGGATTACCGTACCACTCTTATGCGGATTGTACTCTGGTTGACCTACGATGTTCGGTAGTAACTTGATCTGAAGTTTCATGATCATCATCATTAGCTTCCTCACTAATTGGTGTAGGAATCACTGGAACTGATTTCTGTGATGAACTACTTTCCAATTTGGGAGAAGGTACAATTACCTCATCAAGTTCTTCCTCCCACTCACTTCTTTCGAGAGAAACTTCTTCTCTAGAAAGGATCAATTCTTAGCAACGAATATCTTGCCTTCGGATCTGTGATAGAAGATGTACCCAATAGTTTCCTTTGGGTATCCTATGAAGACGCATTTCTCCGATTTGGGTTCGAGCTTATCAGGTTGAAGCTTTTTCACATAAGCATCGCAAACCCAAACTTTAGGAAATGACATATTAGGTTTCTTGCCAAACCACAATTCATATGGTGTCGTCTCAATGGATTTAGATGGTGCCCTATTTAATGTGAATGCATCCATCTCTAAAGCATAGCCCCAAAACGATAGTGGTAAATTGGTAAAAGACATCATAGATGGCACCACATTTAATAAAGTACGGTTACGATGTTCGGACACACCATTACCGCGGCAGTCCTGGATTAGGGGGTCTTCGGACAGCCAGACTATATCCTTTGGCCGGACTGTTGGACTATGATGATACAAGATTGAAGACTTCGTCCCGTGTCCGGATGGGACTCTACTTGGCGTGGAAGGCAAGCTAGGCAATACGGATATGTATATCTCCTCCTTTGTAACCGACCTTGTGCAACCCTAGCCCCCTTCGGTGTCTATATAAACCGGAGGGTTTTGGTCCATAGGACAACATACAATCATACCATAGGCTCGCTTCTAGGGTTTAGCCGCTCTGATCTCGTGGTAGATCAACTCTTGTAATACTCATATCGTCAAGAACAATCAAGCAGGACGTAGGGTTTTACCTCTATCAAGAGGGCCCGAACCTGGGTAAACATCGTGTCCCCTGCCTCCTGTTACCATCCGCCTTAGACGCACGTTCGGGACCCCTACCTGAGATCCGCCAGTTTTGACACCGACATTGGTGCTTTCATTGAGAGTTCCACTGTGTCGTCACCATAAGGCTTGATGGCTCCTTCAATCATCGCTAGCGATGCGGTCCAGGGTGAGGCTTTCCTCCCCGGACAGATCTTCATATTCAGTGGCTTTGCACTATGGGCCAATTCACTTGGCCATCTAGAGCGGATTGAGAGATACGCCCATAGCCCTCAGGTCAGATTTGGAAACTTGAACTACACGGCCGACATCCGCGGAGACTTGATCTTCGACGGATTCGAGCCTAGGTCGGACGCGCCGTACAGTCTTGATGAGCATGATGTAACTCTGCCGTTAGACAGTGTTCGGGAGATCACATCCGCAGCTACTCCGTCCATCAATCCGGAGCAAGTCGCGCCATCCGAGAGCGGAGGGATGGACCCCGCCATGGAGGCCACACTCTTAGTGGCGATAGAGCCGGATACTGACTTCACCCCTTACGAGAGCCGTGTCGCCAAACCACTGGATTCATCTCTGGCCACGGACTCCAAGCCACTCATATCCGTGCACGTCGAGTCCGACTGGGCGCCGATCATGGAGTTCACCTCCGCGGACATCTTTCAGCAGTCACACTTTGAGATGTGCTAAATTCATTAAGGTCGCTCTCCCTGTCAGGAGAACCTTGGCTGAACTATGTCCCGCTAGAACGGGATGCGGACAACGAAGAAATTCGCTGCCCACCCACCACCCACTTAGTAGCCACTGTCGACGACTTAACCGACATGCTCGACTTCGGCTCTGAAGACTTCGACGGCATGGACGACGAAGCCGGAGACGAACAGGATCCACCGCCCTCGGGGCACTGGACCGCCACCTCCTCATATGATATCTACATGGTGGACACCCCGAAAGAAGCCAATGGCGACGAGAAAGCGGAGGATGACCCCTCCAAGAAGCAACCCAAGCGTCGTCGTCAGCGGCGCCGCTCTAAGTCCCGCCATAGCAAGAGCAGTGATACCGGCACATGAGATAATAACACTCCGGATAGCGCCGAAGACAATAACAATCCCCTCCATCATGGTGCAGAGCTAGAGGACGAACAAGCTAGCCACAGAGCAGGCAGCAGATGGAGAACCGGAGGAGGACAATTACATGCCTCTCTCCGAAGACGAGGCGAGTGTAACACCCTCGATGCGACTATAGCTCCCACGTGTCGAGGCACGACTTAGAGACATAATCGCATTGAAGGCATATGTCGCAAGTTAGGCAATCTTCACAACATCCCATGTAATATGATAATAAAAGGGGAGATAACATAGTTGGCTTACACTCGCCACGTCAATCAAGTACATAAATAACATTACATCATCCAAACACTCATGGCCCGACTACGGCGCCAAAATAAAAGAGAACCCAACATGCGACACGGTCCCAATCACCCCCAACTGGGCACCACTACTGATCATCGGGAAAGGAAACATAGTAACCTTGAGAGTCTTCGTCGAACTCCCACTTGAGCTCATACGCGTCACCTGGAGCGGAATCATCAGGCCCTGCATCTGGTATAGTAGTAATCTGTGAGCCACAGGGACTCAGCAATCTCGCACCCTCGTGATCAAGACTATTTAAGCTTATAGGTATGGCAAGGTAATATAAGTGGAGCTGCAGCAAGCGACTAGCAAGTATGGTGGCTAACTTATTCCCAACAGAGGGCGAGAAGAGGAGGCAAAGCGCGAGTGAGAAACTAGAGAGCAACCTACGCAAACATTACTCCAACACCGTGTCCACTTCCCGGACTCCGCCGAGAAGAGGCCATCATGGTAACACACTCAGTTGATTCATTTTAATTAAATTAAGGTTCAAGTTATCTACAACCGGACATTAACAAATTCCCATCTGCCCATAACCGCGGGCACGGCTTTCGAAAGTTCAAATCCCTGTAGGGGAGTCCCAACTTAGCCCATGACAAGCTCTCACGGTCAACGAAGGAATAGACCTCCTCCCGAGACGTTCCGATCAGACTCGGTATCTCGGTAATTCAAGACACTTCGACAGGTTAAAACAAGACCAGCAACACCGCCCGAATGTGCCGACAAATCCTGATAGGAGCTGCACATATCTCTTTCTCAGGGCACACTCAGATTGTCTAAACTTCTGGTAGGCCAGCCCAGAGTTGCCCCTGGTAGCCACCGGCGGCTGACGGTTTGGACCAACACTCAGAGGAGCACTGGCCCGGGGGGGTTAAAAATAATGATGACCCTTGAGTCTGCAGAACCCAAGGGAAAGAAAAGGCTAGGTGGCAAATGGTAAAACCAAGGTTGGGCATTGCTGGAAAAGCTTTAATCAAGGCGAACTATCAAGGGGTTCCCATTATAACCCAACCGCGTAAGGAACGCAAAATCCGGGAACATAACACCGATATGACGGAAACTAGGGCGGCAAGAGTGGAACAAAACACTAGGCGAGAGGCCGAGCCTTCCACCCTTTACCTAGTATATAGATGCATTAAGATAACATAGCAATATAATGATATCCCAACAAGTAAATAAATGTTTCAACAGGAACGGCCTCCGATCTTCACCTGCAACTAGCAACGCTATAAGAGGGGCTGAGCAAAGCGGTAACATAGCCAATCAACCGTTTGCTAGGACAAAGGTGGGTTAGAGGTTGGACATGGAAATTTGGGAGGCTTGCAAGCAAGTGGTAGGCATCGCAGCATTGGCATAGCAAAAGAGCGAGCAAACTAGCATAGCAAAGATAGTAGTGATTTCGAGGGTATGATCATCTTGCCTGCACAGTTTTCAGAGTTGACTGGATCCTCGAAAGCAAACTCAACGGGCTCCTTGTTAGCGAACTCGTCTCCTGGCTCTACCCAGACAAGACAAACAAGCAACAAGGATACAATCATCCATGTGCAAGGATCAAGCAATATGATGCAATGATGATATGCTATGCGGGATGCGATGCGGGATGCCAAATGCAAGATATGACAGGAAATGCATGAACCTGGCCTCAACTTGGAAATCCAAGTGTGCCACTGGAAAGATGAGATGAAATCTCTTGAAAACGATATAAAGAACGCCGGAATCGGAGTTACGGTTTGGAAATGGCAAGCGATTCAAAAATGACACCGGTCTGCGATTTACAGCAAGTAGGCATCTAGATGCAACGAAATGAACATGCTACAGCACCCAAACATGACAAAAAAATACATGGCAGGGATGCACACAAGATGCTTAACAAAAGTCTAGCACTGAGATACGGCCAAATCATCCATCAACAGGTTCAAACAAGCATGGCAAAAACGCATATGGCAAACAGATCTCAGACTTAGTGAAATTAACACTTGTCTGGAATTTCAGATCAGGTAGCCCTCTTCGGAGCAACAAAACTACATGCTACAGGACCTGATCATGGCAAATTAAAGCATGGCATGGAGCTACTCAAAGAGCTTAACAAAATTCCCTTAGTGACCTTGAGCCAAAAGGGATCAGAAAATACAATTGCAAGCATGCGAACATAGCAAAAGTATAATCAGTTTCAGACTTAGTGAAAAACTGACACATGCTGAAATATAACTCAAGTAGGCATGTTTACGAGCTCGATGCACTCACTACAGAGCAAGTCATGGCAAGACAAGAATACATCCATCAAGAAGGCACAAAATGCAAGCTAGACATGGCAAGAACAATAGCATAGCATGCACGGATCAACTACAACATCACCGGCAAAATTGCAAACAAGTTGACAATCTGCCCAGATTCACAAAGTAGCAAAAGTAGAGCTCGATTGACTCAAGCTAGGGTGCTCCATAATTTCAAACAAAGACATGGATGGATACAGCTCTACAATATTAACAAAACTCCCTTACTGCTTATCCTCAAAAGAGGCACGGATCACTAGGAAACAACAAGAACATATGGCATCATGAGATAAACAGCTCCAGGACTTGGTGAAAACTACTAAGTCCCTGAAAACAGACTTAGCAAGTGCACCACTTTGCAAGCTTGCACAAGTCACCACACACATCCTAAAAATACATGGGTTGCACCTCTGGAAAGATGACAAAACCCTTAACAAAACACATGTAGAACTCATGGGCATATCATGCACACAATAATCATGGCAAAAATGACAAAAGTGCTAAACGAAGTAGCAGATCTGACAATTAACTCAAGTAGCCCTCTTCTAACAGCATTTCGGGCATCAAGATGAACTCTAATGAAAATTATGCAATGGAATGAAATGATGTATTCTCTGAGATGAACATTTTGATATGCTATATGCATGAATCAGAGCTACGGATGCAAAGTTACGATGCGAACAACATGTGCATATGGATCTGGGAAACTCAGGACTTGGAAGAAATTTACCCCGCGGAAAAAGTCAAACGGCGGACGGGGATATCCAGGACGGAGCGGTGCGGGGACGGGCGAGGGCGTTTGGATCAGGGACCGGTGGATCTGGTCCCGATCCGGATCGGATCCGGCCGGAACTCCGGCGAGCGGTGGAACTCCGGCGAGGCGCGGTGGAGCTCCGGCGGCGGGGAGCCTCGGTGGCGGCGGCGGGGCCGCGCCAGCGGGAAGGAGCGGTGGCGGGAGCAACGGCCCGGGCAGCGAGCTCGCGCGGCGGTGGCGGAGATGGCGGCACGGTGGCGTGCGGCGGCCGGCGGCGAAGGCGCGCGGCAGGCGGGGCGAGCTCGGCGGCGGAGGCGCATGGAGGCGGTGGCAGCTGCGCGGGGCGCCCAGGCGCGGGGCGGCGCGGTTCGGGCCCCGCGGCCCGGGTCTGGGCCGCGCGGGCCCGCGGCGGCGAAGGAGAGAGGAGGCGGTGAGGTGGCGGCGTCGGATAGGCTGGCGGCGGCAAAGAGGTGACGTGGCACGCTGCCATTGGGTGGAAGGAGGTGGCCGGCGAGATGGACGCGTCCGCCGGCGGGCGGACATGTCCGGCGGCGCGGAGTGAGTTGGATCTAGGGTTGGACTGCGCGAAAATTTCGGAGGAGAGCACATATTTATAGGTAGAGGGAGCTAGGAGAGTCCAAATGAGGTGCGGTTTCCGGCCACATGATCGTGATGGAACGACCGAGATGATGGAGCAGGTTTAGGTGGGTTTTGGGCCAAATTGGAGGGGTGTTGGGCTGCAACAGACACGAGGCCTTTTCGGTCCCTCGGTTAACCGTTGGAGTATCAAACGAAGTCCAAATGATACGAAACTTGACAGGCGGTCTACCGGTAGTAAACCAAGGCCGCTTGGCAAGTCTCGGTCCAATCCGGAAATGTTTAAACCCCACACATGAAAGAAAGGTAGAAACGACCACCGGAGGAGAACGGAGCACCGGATTGCAAAACGGACAACGGGAAAAATGCTCGGATGCATGAGACAAACATGTATGCAGATGCAATGCACATGATGACATGATATGAGATGCATGACACACAAGCAATGACAAGGTAAAAACAGCGAATAACTGCACGACACCTGGCACATCGGTCACGGGGCGTTACAGCGAGCCTCGACGCCGACAAGTTTATCGTGCCTGAGGACCCCGTCGAGCAAGAGCGCTTCAAGTGCCGGCTTATGGCCACGGCAAGTAGCCTAAAAAGAAACAGCAATAGCTTCAAGCTGATCAAGACTTGCTAGCACACAGATGGACCGAAGTCCTTGCGGCCAAGGAGCATGAACTCGAGCACCCGTCCAAGAGTTACCCAAAACGCAGGTTGCTACCTCACCTTGAGGAGGAAGCATTGAAACCTCATTCACCAGTGTATGATGCGGCTGACCGGCCACTACGCGGCCGAGCCAGAGAGGTGTTTCAGCCTAAAGTTCAGACCGCATCCCGTCGCCACTTAGTCAAAAATACTAAGGACTAGGGCAACACAGAGGACCCGTGAGACATCTTGGACAGTACGGCACAAATCGCAGGGTCAAATATATGGGACACGAGCACGTGGGCCCACACGGGACGATGATCATCGCGTTGGATACACCAAGAGTAAATCCGGCTGGGCCGAATACAGTAGACAAGACTCATACGAACTACGTCGAGATATAGCCCGTC
Source organism: Triticum urartu (assembly GCF_003073215.2). Lineage (NCBI taxonomy): Eukaryota > Viridiplantae > Streptophyta > Magnoliopsida > Poales > Poaceae > Triticum > Triticum urartu. Next base: position 286,420,249 of record NC_053025.1, read on the forward strand.
ACAGAGGCGCCGCACACGCCCTATGCTTCACTGATGAAGTTATGAATCATGAATTCCCGGAGGGTTTCAAACCCATAAATATCGAATCATACGACGGCACAACAGATCCCGCTGTATGGATTGAGGATTTCCTCCTTCACATCCACATGACTTGCGATGACGATCTACATGCCATCAAGTACCTCCCACTAAAACTCAAAAGGACTAGCTCGGCATTGGCTGAATAGCTTGCCACTAGATTCCGTTGGCAGTTGGGAGGATTTGGAAGATGCATTTCTTGACAACTTCCAGGGCACTTATGTGCGGCCATCGGATGCTGATGACTTGAGCCACATAATCCAGGAGCCAGGGGAATTGGCCAGACAATTCTGGACACGGTTCCTGACTAAGAAAAATCAAATTGTAGACTCTCCGGATGCAGAATCCCAAGCGGCATTCAAGCATAACATCCACGACGAGTGGCTCGCCCACCACCTCGGCCAAGAGAAGCCGAAATCTATGGCAGCCCTCACAACACTCATGACCCACTTTTGCACGGGCGAGGATAGCTGGCTGGCTCGCAGAAACAACACATCAAGGAATCCGGATACCTTGGATACCAAAGACGTTAACGGTAGGCAGCGTCGTAATAGACCAAAGCGACGCAATAACGGCGATAACACCGAAGATACGGCGGTCAATGCCGGATTCAGAGGCTCTAGATCCGATCAGCGGAAAAAGCCATTTAGAAGAAATACTCCGGCTTCGTCCAGTCTGGATCACATACTGGATCGCTCGTGTCAAATCCACAGCACCCCTGACAAGCCAACCAATAACACCAACAGAGAATGATGGGTGTTCAAGCAGGCCGGCAAGTTAAATGCCGAAAACAAGGACAAGGGGCTGCATAGCAACGACGAGGACGAGCCCCGGCCGCCGAACCCGGGAGGACAGAAGGGGTTTCCCCCACAAGTGAAGACAGTGAACATGATATATGCAACCCACATTCCCAAGAGGGAGCGGAAGCGTTCACTAAGGGATGTCTACACGACGGAGCCCGTCGCCCCGAAGTTCAACCCATCGTCTGCTTGTCCGATCACCTTCGATTGCAGGGACCATCCCACTAGCATCCGTCATGGCGGATCCGCCGCACTGGTCCTAGACCCATCATTGACAGATTTCACCTCACTCGAATCCTTATGGACGGCGGCAGCAGCCTGAACCTGCTTTATCAGGATACAGTGCGAAAAATGGGTATCGATCCCTCAAGGCTCAAACCCAGCAAAACCACCTTTAAAGGCGTCATCCCAGGTGTAGAGGCCCATTGCACAGGCTCAATCACACTGGATGTAGTCTTCGGATCACCGGATAACTTCCGAAGCGAAGAGTTAATCTTCGACATTCTCCCGTTTCGAAGTGGCTAGCATGCACTGCTCGGACCGACAGCATTTGCAAAATTCAACACAGTGCCACATTATGCATACCTCAAGCTCAAGATGCCAGGACCCCGCGGGGTCATAACAGTAAATGGAAACACAGAACACTCACTCCATACAGAAGAGCACAGTGCGGCCCTTGCAGCAGAGGCACAAAGCAGCCTGTTCAGGCAGACCACTCATTCGGCGTTACAGCCCCCGGACACCTTCAAGCGAGTCCGGAACAATCTGCAACAGGATCGCCTGGCGCAATCAGCACTCGCCTAGCAATCTAGCCCCCGTCCCAGTCCCAGTGCAGCGACGAAATTCGTGTCACGCGTACATAACTACGCATTGAAAATCCCATGGACATAGGCGGGGGAACAATCAGGACACGCCCCACATTGTGGCTTAACCACACCAGGGGCTGTATACCTTTGACATTCCTTTTCTCTTTCAGGGCCTAACTCTTCGGAAGCCCTTTCCGGCAGTTCGATTGTCGGACACATTTCGGAAGCAACAACCAAGGCGGCAAGAAGCTAAGATGAACACGGGAACCGCCAGGTGGTCTCTAGTAATACTTGATATACCCGCTTTTCACTATTTATGTGTAGCTTGCCTTGGGATAGGACATTTTGAATTGTCCTACTTTATGCTTACTGCACTACTTGTACCAGTACGCTTCAACGTATTATTCAAATAACAATGCATATTATTAATCTGTCATTGCATTATTTAAGTTTTTCTCTTTCTCTTATGTGTCCATTTATGACATCCCGCACCTGCATGCTCAGGTGCGGTCAGTACGCCAGGGGCTATCGTTTACCCCGTAATATGGCGCAAGAAGTCCGAACACTCTCGATAGTGCAGCACCCCGAACTTATAGCATTATATGCATTAGCTCCGAATCATGTCTTGGGTCAAATGTTGGGTTGCCCGGCTCCCATGCTTTGGTACCTTACGTTCCGCTATATCGGCTAAGGTAGCGGTGGGAGAACTACTGCGATTGTGTCCCGGTTCTTCCAGACGAGCACCTCAGTAGAGAAAGCCAAAAACTGACTGTCATGATAAGGTGAGAGATTGGTCCCTGTTCGAGAGGTCTCAAGTCCTTAAAGACTTTTTCCGCTTCGGGCGAGGAGTCAGCCTTGTCCGGCTTATGCATGTATAGCGCCCCAAATTCGGCCCTCTGAATACCAGGGGCTTCGCCAAAAATTTAAAATCATAGACTTCTATGGCTAAGTGAGAGTGATAAAGCGTTATAGTCTGATTGCCTGGTTCGTTGCGCTGAGCACCTCCCTTGAAGGACCCAAAATTGGGGTAAAGAGTGTTCACATTTACCCCCGAACACCCCAGTACTAGTTACATGGGGGCAGAAGCCGACGACTGGCCAACTCTCAGATTTTGTAAATGGCCACACAGAAGGTAATATTTTAAATTAAGAAAGCGTCGCATGGCGCAAAATAACTTGTTTCATATTACAGGATCACATGGGCATGTTCATTCAAAGATTACATCCTTGGCACACTCATCTGCCACTAAGCGGGAACCCTTCAGGACGCTCTCATAGTAATTCTCGGGGCAGTGATGCTCCTTGCCCTCCGGCGGCCCCTTCTTCACAAGCTTCATGGCGTCCAGCTTCGCCCAGTGCACCTTCGCCCGGGCAAAAGCCCTGCATGCACATTCGATGCAGACGGACCGCTTGATGACCTCAAGCCGTGGGCAGGCTTCCACCAGCCGCCTCAACAGACCAAAGTAGCTGCCGGACAGGGGCTCGCCAGGCCACATCCGGACTATAAAGCCCCTCATGGCCTGTTCGGCCGCCTTGTGAAGTTCGACCAACTGCTTCAGCTGGTTACTCAAGGACACGGGGTGTTCGGTCCCCATATACTGAGACCAGAACAACTTCTCCATTGAGCTCCCCTCCTCAGCCTGGTAAAACTCCGCGGCATCCAGCACACTGCGGGGAAGATCTGCAAACGCTCCTCGAGAGCTCCGAACTCGGGTAAGAAAAAGGAAAGTCTCCTTCACATGCTTGCTTCGCATATTGAATGCCTTACCCGCTGCTATCTTCTTCGCCGCATCAATCTCCTGGAGGGCCTTGTGGGCTTCGGCCTTGGTGCTCAGGACGCTTTCAAGCGCCTGCGCGAGCTCGGACTCTCGCGTCTTGGAGTAAAGCTCCAAGGGCTCGTGCTTTTTGGCGAGAGCCTCGAGCTCTTGCTGCACCTCGCCCACTCGGGCTTCTTGTTCTCCCGTTCAATTCATTCTTTGGCCGCTTTGTCTTCGGCCACGGACAATGCCTTCCTCAGGGTCTCCACCTCGGTCGTGGCCCCTGACAAATTTATGATGATCCTATTACTTTACACCAAACTTCTTTTTAACTATATAAACTGGGGTATATCTTACCTTTGCTCTCTTCAAGCTGCCCCTTGGTAAGGCCGAGCTCATCCTCGGACCGCTTCAGGGCCTGCTTTAGCGCAGAGACCTCCGATGTACGTGCGGCAGCGGCCAGCAGGGAAGCCTGCACATACACATAGACATACTCTAATTAGACTCCTGAGTTATCATTTGATACTCTATTCAGCTTTTCTTCACGAACGCCGAACAGAGCATCAGGGGCTACTATCTATGCGGTAATATTTTTATATTTTGAATGCTTACCTCAAAGCCTGTTAGGAGGCTGGCGCAAGCTTCGGTCAGTCCGTTTTTGGCAGACTGAACCTTCTTGACCACCGCACTCATGATAGTGCGGTGTTCTTCATCGATGGAAGCGCTGTGAAGCGCTTCCAGCAAGTTGTCTGGTGCCTCTGGTTGGACATAGGACACCGGCATGGATGGTTGGCCCCCCTTAATGGGGGACCGCCTGCTGGAGTCCGGAACCATCGAAGGGTCCAGCGCAGTCTCCGGCTGGGGCCCGAACTCGAAGCCCGTAGGAGCCTCGCTCCCTTGGTACTCAGGGTACGGGAGGTCGCCGTGAGGCGCCCCCAGGATCACCTCCCCTTGGGTCAGTGCCTTTTGAGACACCACCTCGGCGTTGTCCATAGGGAGAGGGGTGGAAGTCGTCGGAGGAGAACCGCTGTTCATATCTGACGAGCCCAAAGAGCCGCTCGACGAGGGTACGTCGAGATGAGCTCGGGCCGGACTACATAACCATGTTCGGCATGAGCAAAGGCAGTACAATAAAACATTCCATGAAGTACTATGGTGACCGAACACTTACGACTTCGCCAGGGGCTTGTCCCTGGGCAGCCACTCGTCGCCGCTGTCGGCGGCCGTCGTGGCACAGTCCGGAGGGAGGGTCTTTCCCTTCTTGGACCCTTCGGCCTCCCCGGATGGGTCGGCCTTCCTTTTCTTGTCTCCCCCGGCTGGGGGGACTTTTCTCCTCCTCCTCGTTTCCATGGGAGGAGTGCGCGTCAGACTCATCGGACGATGAGTCCGATAGAACCACCTTGCGCCAGAGACCCTTTCGGGTCCCCGCGGCCTTCTTCTTGGCCGTCTTTTTCGGCACCTCGTAAGGTGCCGGAGTCAGCATCTTCGTTAGAAGAGCATTTGCAGGATCTTTGGGCAGGGGGGGCTAGGCAATCAAGCTGCTCCGCTGTCTTTATCCAGTCCTGTTAATGACATGAAAGCTTAGATCCAGCACATAACCAAACCAGGGCACATAAATACCCTGAGAGATATAAAAGCCTACCGGATGGGCGCGACGCTTCGCGCTGAGTCCGCGGTCCTCGGTAAGGGAGGGAGGCATCTCGGCGCCCTTGAACAGCACCCTCTAGACGTCCTCGTGCGTCGTGTCGTAGAGCTCTCGAAGCATCTGGTGCTGGGCCGAGTTGAACTCCCACAAAACAAATGACCGTCGTTGGCACGGAAGGATCCGGCGGAAGAGCATATCCTGGACCACGTTGACAAGCTTGATTTTCTTGTTCGTCATGTTCTGGATGCAGGTCTGGAGTCCGGCCAGCTCTATCGAAGAGCCCCAGGATAGGCCCTTCTTTTTCTAGGAGGTGAGACATGTGGGGATTCCAGATCAAAATTTGGGGGCCGCCACCCATATGGAGTCGCGCGGCTCGGTGATGTAGAACCACCCCGATTGCCACCCCTTTATGGTATCCATGTAGGTACCATCGAGCCAGGTGACATTAGGCATCTTGCCCACCATGGCGCCTCCGCATTCTGCTTGTTGTCCACCACCACCTTCGGTTTGACATTGAAGGTTTTCAGCCATAGGCCGAAGTGGGGCCTGATGCGGAGGAAGGCCTCGCACACGACGATAAATGCCGAGATGTTGAGGATGAAGTTGGGGGCCAGATCATGAAAATCCAGCCCATAGTAGAACATGAGCCCGCGGACAAACGGGTGGAGAGGAAATCCCAGTCCGCGGACGAAATGGGTAAGAAAAACTACCCTCTCATGGGGTTCGGGCGTTGGGACGATCTGCCCCGTATTCGGCAGCCGATGCGCGATATTCGCAGCTAGGTATCCCGCTTCCCGTAACTTTTTGATGTTCTCCTCCATGACGGAAGAAACCATCCACTTGCCTCCTGCTCCAGACATGCTTGGAGTGGTTTGAGAAGAAGAATGCGAGCTTGGGCGCTAGAGCTCAAGTGTGTGGGAATGGGTAAGCGAGAAGGAAGAAGGCGTGGGTGTAAAAAGTAAATCTTTGTCCCTTTATAAGGGAAGAGGAGGCGATGAGTCTCCCCACTTGCCTGGCAAAACCGCGTATTCCCCAGGTGCCGCAATTGATGGTGCGGTTGGGTTACCCATGTTCGTATTGATGAGAATCCCGTGATAAGGGGAACATGATATCTGGTTTGACAAGACGTATCAAGAACACCGCCTCGCGATATGTGTGGAGTTGGTTGAGAAAAGCGATTTGAATAAATAACCAGGCCATGAAGTGATGTCATACTATCGAAACGTGTTAGCAGATTAGATTTGTGGAAGTATTATCCTCTCTACGGTGGTATGTGGAACTTATTTTGCAGGGTCGGACACTATCCTTGTATTCAAACTCTTCCATGGTGTATTCGAAGGAGGAACCCGCCTTGCAATGCCGAAGACAACACTGCGCGCTGGACTCATCGTCATTGAAGCCTGGTTCAGGGGCTACTGAGGGAGTCCTGGATTAGGGGGTCTCCGGACAGCCAAACTATATCCTTTGGCCGGACTGTTGGACTATGAATATACAAGATTGAAGACTTCGTCCCGTGTCTCGATGGGACTCAACTTGGCGTGGAAGGCAAGCTAGGCAATACGGATATGTATATCTCCTCCTTTGTAACCGACCTTGTGTAACCCTAGCCCCCTCCGGTGTCTATATAAACCGGAGGGTTTTGGTCCATAGGACAACATACAATCATACCATAGGCTCGCTTCTAGGGTTTAGCCGCTCTGATCTCGTGGTAGATCAACTCTTGTAATACTCATATCGTCAAGAACAATCAAGCAGGACGTAGGGTTTTACCTCTATCAAGAGGGCCCGAACCTGGGTAAACATCGTGTCCCCTGCCTCCTGTTACCATCCGCCTTAGACGCACGTTCGGGACCCCCTACCCGAGATCCGCCGGTTTTGACACCGACAATTACACTGTGGTGTTCCAGGTGGTGTGAGTTGTGAAACTATTCCACATTGTTACAAATGAAGACCAAACTCATAACTCAAATATTCGCCTCCACGATCAGATCGTAGAAACTTTATTTTTCATGTTACGATGATTTTCCACTTCACTATGAAATTCTTTGAACTTTTCAAATGTTTCAGACTTATGTTTCATTAAGTAGATATACCCATATCTGCTCAAATCATCTATGAAGGTCAGAAAATAACGATACCCGCCGCGAGCCTCAACACTTATTGGACTACATACATGAGTATGTATTATTTCCAATAAGTAAGTGGCTTGCTCCATTGTTCCGGAGAACGGAGTCTTAGTCATCTTTCCCATGAGGCATGATTTGCAAGCATCAAGTAGTTCCAAAAGCCCATCAGCATGGAGTTTCTTCATGCGCTTTACACCAATATGACCTAAACGGCAGTGCCACAAATAAGTTGCACTACCATTATTAACTTTGCATCTTTTAGCTTCAATATTATGAATATGTGTATCACTATGATCGAGAGTCAACAAAAATAGACCACTCATCAAGGGTGCATGACCATAAAAGATATTACTCATATAAATAGAACAACCATTATTCTCTGATTTAAATGAATAACCGTCCCGCATCAAACAAGATCCAGATATAATGTTCATGCTCAACACTGGCACCAAATAACAATTATTCAGGTCTAAAACTAATCCCGGAGGTAGATGTAGAGGTAGCGTGCCGACGGCGATCACCTCGACCTTGGAACCATTTCCGACGCGCATCGTCACCTTGTCCTTAGCCAATCTTTGTTCAATTCGTAGCCCCTGTTTCGAGTGCAAATATGAGCAACAGCACCAGTATCAAATACCCAGGCACTACTATGAGCATTAGTAAGGTACACATCAATAGCGTGTATATCAAATATACCTTTTGCTTTGCCATCCTTCTTATCCGCCAAATAGTTGGGGCAGTTCCGCTTCTAGTAACTAGTCCCTTTGAAGTAGAAGCACTCCATTTCAGGCTTAGGTCCAGACTTGGGCTTCTTCCCGAGAGCAGCAACTTGTTTGCTATTCTTCTTGAAGTTCCCCTTCTTCCCTTTGCCCTGTTTCTTGAAACTAGTGGTGTTGTTAACCATCAACACTTGATGCTCCTTCTTGATTTCTACCTCCGCAGCTTTAAGCATCACGAAGAGCTCGGGAATTGTCTTTTCCATCCCTTGCATGTTATAGTTCATCGCGAAGCCTTTATAGCTTGGTGGCAGTGACCGAAGAACTCTGTCAATGACACTATCATCAGGAAGATTAGCTCCTAGCCGAGTCAAGTGGTTATGGTACCCAGACATTCTGAGTATGTGTTCACTAACAGAACTGTTCCCCTCCATTTTGCAGCTATATAACTTGTTGGAGACTTCATATCTCTCAACTCGGGGCGTTTTCTTGAAATATTAACTTCAACTCCTGGAACATCTCATATGCTCCATGAAGTTCAAAACATCTTTGAAGTCCTGATTCTAAGCCGTAAAGCATGGCACACTGAACTATTGAGTAGGCATCAGTTTTAGTCTGCCAGACGTTCATAACGTCCGGAGTTGCTCCTGCTGCGGGTCTTGCACCTAGCGGTGCTTCCAGGACGTAATTCTTTTGTGGAGCAATGTGGATAATCCTCAAGTACGGACCTAGTCCGTGTAGGTGCTACCATCATCTTTCAACTTAGCTTTCTCTAGAAACGCATTAAAATTCAAGGGAATGGTAGCACGGGCCATTGATCTACATCAACATAGATATGCAAAAACTATCAGGACTAAGTTGATGATAAATTAAAGTTCAATTAATCATATTACTTAAGAACTTCCACTTAGATAGACATCCCTCTAGTCATCTAAATGGTCACGTGATCCATATAAACTAAACCATGTCCGATCATCACATGAGATGGAGTAGTTTGTGATGATGAACATCTCTATGTTGATCATATCTACTATATGATTCACGTTCGACCTTTCGGTGTCAGTGTTCTGAGGCCATATCTGCATATGCTAGGCTCGTCAAGTTTAACCCGATTATTCTGCACGTGCAAAACTAGCTTGCACCCATTGTATGCGAACGTAGAGCTTATCACACCCGATCATCACTGGTGTCTCGGCACGACGAACTGTATCAATGGTGCATACTCGGGGAGAACACTTATACCTTGAAATTTAGTGAGGGATCATCTTATAATGCTACCGCCGTACTAAGAAAAATAAGATGCATAAAAGATAAACATCACATGCAATCAAAATATGTGACATGATATTGCCATCATCATCTTGTGCCTTTGATCTCCATCTCCAAAGCACCATCATGATCTCCATCATCACCAGCTTGACACCTTGATCTCCATCGTAGCGTCGTTGTCGTCTCGCCGACTATTGCTTCTACGTCTATCGCTACCGCATAGTGATAAAGTAAAGAAATTACATGGCGGTTGCATTTCATAGAATAAAGCGACAACCATAAGGCTCATGCCAGTTGCTGATAACTTTTGCAAAACATGATCATCTCATACAATAATTTATATCGCATCATTTCTTGACCATATCACATCACAACATGCCCTACAAAAACAAGTTGTGGCGTCCTCTACTTTGTTCTTGCAAGTTTTACGTGGCTGCTACGGGCTTCGAGCAAGAACCGTTCTTACCTACGCATCAAAACCACAACAATTTTTGTCAAGTGTGATGTTTTAACCTTCAACAAGGACCAGCCGTAGTCGAATTCGACTAGAGTAGGAGAAATATACACCCGCCAACCACCTGTGTGCAATAGCACGTTGGTAGAACCGGTCTCATGAACGTGGTCATGTAATGTTGGTCCGGGCCGCTTAATCCAATAGTACCGCCAAATCAAAATAAGATGTTGGTGGTAAGCAGTATGACTATTATCGCCCACAACTCTTTGTGTTCTACTCATGCATATCATCTACGCATAGACCTGGCACGGATGCCACTGTTGGGGAACGTAGCATGCAATCTCAAAAAAAATCATACAATCACGCAAGATCTATCTAGGAGATGCATAGCAACGAGAGGGGGAGAGTGTGTCCACGTCCCCTCGTAGACCAAAAGCGGAAGTGTTAGATTAACGCGGTTGATGTAGTCGAACGTCTTCATGATCCAGTCGATCTAGTACCGAACGCACGACACCTCTGAGTTCAGCACACATTCAACTCGATGATGTCCCTCGAACTCTTGATCCAGCAGAGGGTCGAGGGAAGGTTCCGTCAGCACCACGGTGTGGTGACGGTGATGGTGATGTGATCCGCACAAGGCTTTGTCTAAGCACTATGACGCTATGACCGGAGGAGTAAACTATGGAGGGGGGCACCGCACACGGCTAAGAGAACAATTGATGTGCCTTTGGGGTGCCCCCCGCCCCCGTATATAAAGGAGGGGAGGAGGAGGTGGCTGGCCAGGAGGGGCGCGCCAAGGGGGAGTCCTACTAGGACTCCTAGTCCTAGTAGGATTCGCCCCCACCCCCTCTTCTTTTCCTTCTCTTGGAGGTGGCAAGGGGGGAGGAGAGGGAGTAGGAGAAGGAAAGGGGGTGGCGCCACCTTCCCTAAACCAATTCGGCCTCCTCCCTTGTGGGGGGCGCACCATCCCCTTGTGGGCTGGTTAGCCTCCCTCCTATGGCCCATATGGCCCATATCTTCCCCCGGGCGGTTACGGTAACCCCTCGGTACTCCGGTAAAATACCCGAATCACTCGGAACCATTCCGATGTCCGAATACTACCTTCCAATATACTCTCTACCATTTTGAGACTCCTCGTCATGTCCGTGATCTCATCCGGGACTCCGAACAAACTTCGGTCACCAAAACACATAACTCATAATACAAATCGTCTTCGAATGTTAAGCGTGCAAACCCTATGGGTTCAGAACTATGTAGACATGACCGAGACACATCTATGGTCAATAACCAATAGCGGAACATGCATGCTCATATCGGTTCCTACATATTCTACGAATATCTTTATCGGTCAAACTGCAATAACAATATACGTTATTCCCTTTGTCATCGGTATGTTACTTGCCCGAGATTCGATCGTACCTAGTTCAATCTCGTTACCAGCAAGTCTCTTTACTCGTTCTTTAATGCATCATCCCACAACTAACTCATTAGTTACATTGCTTACAAGGCTTACAGTGATGTGCATTACCGAGAGGGCCCAGAGATACCTCTTCGATACTCGGAGTGACAAATCCTAATCTTGATCTATGCCAACCCAACATACACCTTTGGAGACACCTGTAGAGCATCTTTATAATCACCCAGTTATGTTGTGACGTTTGATAACACACAAGGTGTTCCTCAGGTATTCGGGAGTTGCATAATCTCATAGTCAGAGGAATATGTGTAAGTCATGAAGAAAGCTATAGCAATAAAACTTAACGATCATTATGCTAAGCTAACGGATGGGTCTTGTCCATCACATCATTCTCTAATGATGTGATCCCATTCATAAAATTTACAACACATGTCTATGGTCAGGAAACTTAACCATCTTTGATTAACGAGCTATTCAAGGAGAGGCATACTAGGGACACTCTGTTTTGTCTATGTATTCACACATGTACTAAGTTTCCGGTTAATAAAATTCTAGCATGAATAATAAACATTTATCATGATATAAGGAAATATAAATAACAACTTTATCATTGCCTCTAGGGCATATTTTCTTCACATACTACATGCATGAGTCCCCGGCAAGGTTCATGCTTTTCATTAATATGTTGATCAAACAAGTATAGACCTTACAGGACACAAATATGGATTAAAGAGATTACATAATTTGAACTAAAATTTGGAAAGTGCCTAGAGATTTAAGATTGGAAAAAGATAGAATGCCCGTGATTCCTTCACTTTGTCCTCTCCTTGTTCGAAACTATAGGGAGAGACGAAGAAGGCGGAGGGAAGGCCTGGCTAGGATTCAGCGCCTCCCTAGGATCAGGATGGCCCCATTCCCAGTCTAGGAGGAAGAAACCAGAGGGCAGGTGCGGATGGTGACACTACCGGAAGCCCAGACAGAGACGATGGTGCCGCCGGCAAACACGGCTCGTCGAAACGGTCACCCTCGTTCTTGACACGTCGTGGGTTGCCGCCACCTTCCGTACCGCTATCGCTCAAAGCTCCCACCATGATAGCCAAATTGGGCGCCATGTGCTCTGGGTAGCTCCACAGTAGGCATGGTTGTCTTTGACGGCCCGAAGATCAGGAGCCACCACCCTTTAATGGAGCATGTATGAGGACAAGGGGCTGTGCCATACGCCGGACGGGCATTTCCCTGGGAGGTAGGGACCACCTTCACCGATGGCGAACCCCTTCTGCAACCTCCCTCCGACGCCGTGGGAAGAAGGGGAATAGGCCATGATTGACTACCACGCCCTGCGTCCGTTACTGGCCTTGGCGTGGTGTCATCTGCGTTGCCTCTCACTAAAATTGAGGCCACGGGCGGCCCGGTGATGAGCACACCAGAGTTGCTACCTCCAGTGTTTCCACTGCGCCGCCCGCGTGCCCTCCTAAAGCTCGCATGAAGATGAGAGAGGAATCCCGCCCCGGCGAAGGCGTGACCATACCCTTCTCTCACTCCTCGAGCATCAGCACAAGCATTCGGCATCACCAACCCCAAGCCAGGCCCCGGGATCTGAAGGAAATATGCCCTAGAGGCAATAATAAAGTTGTTATTTATAGTTCCTTATATCATGATAAATGTTTATTATTCATGCTAGAATTGTATTAACCGGAAACTTGATACATGTGTGAATACATAGACAAAACAATGTTTCCCTAGTATGTCTCTACTTGACTAGCTCGTTAATCAAAGATGGTTAAGTTTCCTGACCATAGCCATGTGTTGTTATTTGATGAAAGGGATCACATCATTAGGAGAATGATGTGATGGACAAGACCCATCCATGATCTTAGCATAATGATCGTTACGTTTTATTGCTATTGCTTTCTTCATGACTGATACATATTCCTTTGACTATGAGATTATGCAACTCCCGAATATCGGATGAACACCTTGTGTGCTATCAAACATCACAACGTAACTGGGTGATTATAAAGATGCTCTACAGGTGTCTCTGAAGGTGTTTGTTGGGTTGGCATAGATCGAGATTAGGATTTGTCACTCTGAGTATCGGAGAGGTGTCTCTGGGCCCTCTCGGTAATGCACATCACGATAAGCCTTGCAAGCAATGTGATTAATGGGTTAGTTGCGGGATGATGCATTACGGAACGACTAAAGAGACTTGCCGGTAATGAAATTGAACTAGGTATGAAGATACCGACGATCGAATCTCACGCAAGTAACATACCGATGACAAAACGTATGTTGTCATTGCGGTTTGACCGATAAAGATCTTCGTAGAATATGTAGGAACCAATATGAGCATCTAGGTTCTGATGTTGGTTATTTCTCGAAGATGTGTCTCAATCATCTCTACATAGTTCTCGAACCCGTAGGGTCCGCACGCTTAACGTTCAATGACGATTTGTATAATGATTTATGTGTTTTGGTGACCGAAGATTGTTCAGACTCCCGGATGAGATCACGGACATGACGAGGAGTCTCAAAATGGTTTAGAGGTAAAGATTGATATATTGGACGATGGTATTCGGACATCGGGATGGTTTCTGAGTGGTTCGAATATTTATCGAAGTACCGGGGGGTTACCGGAACCCTCGGGGAAAGTACTGGAGCAACATGGGCCATAGGGGAGAGAGAGGGACGCCCACAAGGGGTGGCGCCCCCCACCCCCATGGGCTGTCTGAATTGGACAAGGGGAGGGGGGCGGACCCCTTTCCTTCTCCCTCTCCCACTTCTTCCCATTTCCCCCTCTGAAAGAAAGGAAGGTGGGCCGACTAGGACTAGGAGTCCTAGTGGGTCCCCCCCTCCACTTGGTGAGCCCCCTAGGGCCGGCCTCCTCCCTCTTCTCCTTTATATATGGGGGCAGGGGCACCCCAAAGCACATCAATTGTTCTCTTAGCCGTGTGCGGTGCCCCCCTCCACAGTTTACTCCACCAGTCATATTGTCGTAGAGCTTAGGCGAAGCCCTGCGCGGATCACATCACCATCACCGTCACCATGCCGTAGTGCTGACGAAACTCTCCCAAGACACTTAGCTGGATCTAGAGTTCGAGGGACGTCATTTAGCTGAACATGTGCTAAACTCGGAGGTGTCGTACGTTCGGTGCTTGATCGGTTGGATCGCGAAGACGTTCGACTACATCAACTGCGTTAAGCTAACGCTTCCCCTTTTGGTCTACGAGGGTACGTGGACACACTCTCCCCCTCTTGTTGCTATGCATCTCCTATATTGATCTTGCGTGATCGTAGGAAAATTTTTAAATTTCTTGCTGATATGTACATTTTGCATCATGCTTTTATATCAATATTTATTGCATTATGGGCTGTTATTGTCATAATACTTATGCATTTTCTCTCTTATTTTACAAGGTTTACATGAAGAAGGAGAATGCCGGCAGCTGGAATTTTGGGCTGAAAAAGGAGCAAATATTAGAGACCTATTCTGCACAACTCCAAATGTCCTGAAACTCTACGAAAGTCAATTTTGGAATATATTAAAAATATTAGGCGAATAAAGCACCAGAGGGGGCCACCAACCATCCACAATGGTGGAGGGCGCGCCCTACCCCCCTAGGCGCGCCCCCTGCCTCGTGGGCCCCCTGGGAGCCCCCCGATACCCATCTTCTGGTATAAGGTGGATTTTGCCTTGGAAAAAATCTGAAGGAAGCTTTCGGGATGAAGCGCCGCCGTCGCAAGGCGCAACCTTGGCGGAACCAATGTAGGGCTCCGGCGGAGCTGTTCTGCCGGGGAAACATCCCTCTGGGAGGGGAAATCATCACCATCGTCATCACCATCGATCCTCTCATCAGGAGGGGGTCAATCTCCATCAACCTCTTCACCAGCACCATCTCCTCTCAAACCCTAGTTCATCTCTTGTATCCGATCTTTGTCTCAATACCTCAGATTGGTACATGTGGGTTGCTAGTAGTGTTGATTACTCCTTGTAGTTGATGCTAGTTGGTTTATTCGGTGGAAGATTATTTATTTAGATCCTTTATGCACATTAATACCCCACTGATTACGAACATGAATATGATTTGTGAGTAGTTACGTTTGTTCCTGAGGACATGGGAGAAGTCTTGTTATAAGTAGTCATGTGAGTTTGGTATTCGTTCGATATTTTGATGAGATGTATGTTGTCTTTCCTCTAGTGGTGTTATGTGAACGTCGACTACATGACACTTTACCATTGTTTTGGCCTAGGGGAAGGCATTGGGAAGTAATAAGTAGATGATGGGTTGCTAGAGTGACAGAAGCTTAAACCCTAGTTTATGCGTTGCTTCGTAAGGGGCTGATTTGGATCCATATGTTTCATGATATGGTTAGATTTACCTTAATTCTTCTGTCGTAGTTGCGGATGCTTACAAGGGGGTTAATCATAAGTGGGATCCTTTTCCAAGGAAGGGCAGTACCCAAGCACTGGTCCACCCACATAACAAATTATCAAAGTAACGAA
Source organism: Triticum urartu (assembly GCF_003073215.2). Lineage (NCBI taxonomy): Eukaryota > Viridiplantae > Streptophyta > Magnoliopsida > Poales > Poaceae > Triticum > Triticum urartu. The sequence continues at coordinate 286,435,817 of NC_053025.1, forward strand.
CGCGAATCATATGAGCATGATGAAAACTACCTTGACGATAATTCCCATGTGTCCCCGGGAGAGCTTCCCTTTATATAAGAGTTTGTCCAGGCTTGTCCTTTGCTACAAAAAGGATTGGGTCACCTTGCTGCACCTTGTTTACTTTTGTTACTTGTTACCCATTACGAATTACCTTATCACAAAACTATCTGTTACCGATAATTTCAGTGCTTGAAGAGAATACCTTACTGAAAATTGCTTGTCATTTCCTTCTGCTCCTCATTGGGTTCGACACTCTTACTTACCGAAAGGACTACGATAGATCCCCTATACTTGTGGGTCATCAAGACTCTTTTCTGGCGCCGTTGCCGGGGAGTAAAGTGCCTTTGGTAGGTGGAATTTTGTAAGGCAAAATTTATATAGTGTGCTGAAATTTACTGTCACTTGTTACTATGGAAAATAATCCTTTGAGGGGCTTGTTCGGGGTATCTTCACCCCCAACCAGTAGAGCCAAGAGATGCTCCTCAACCTACTAAACCTACTGAAAATGTTTACTTTGAAATTCCTTTTGGTATGATAGAGAAATTGCTAGCTAATCCTTTTACACGAGATGGAACATTACATCCCGATATGCACCTAATCTATGTGGATGAAGTTTGTGGATTATATAAGCTTGCAGGTATGCCCGAGGATGTTATCAAGAAGAAGTTCCTCCCTTTATCTTTGGAGGTAAAGGCATTGACATGGTTTAGGCTATGTGATGATATTAGATCGTGGAACTACAACCGATTGAAATTGGAATTTCATCAGAAGTTTTATCCTATGCATCCGGTTCATCGTGATCATAATTATATATATAATTTTTGGCCTCGCGAAGGAGAGTATCGCTCGAGCTTGGCGGAGGCTTAAGTCAATGTTATATTCATGCCCCAATCATGAGCTCTCAAGAGAAATTATTATTCAAACAATTTATGCTCGGCTTTCTCTCAATAATCGCTCCATGCTCGATACTTCTTGTACTGGTTCTTTCATGATAAATACTATTGAATTCAGATGGGATTTATTGGAAAGAATTAAAGGCAACTCTGAAGATTGGGAACTCGACGAAGTTAAGGAGTCAGGTATAACACCTAAGTTTGATTGTGTTAGATATTTTATGGATACCGATGCCTTTCGTGAATTTAGCAATAAATATGGACTTGACTTTGAGATAGTAGCTTCTTTCTGTGAATCATTTGCTACTCATGTTGATCTCCCTAAGGAGAAGTGGTTTAAATATCATCCTCCCATTGAAGTAAAATTAGTCAAACTTATTAAAGTTGAAGAAAAGACTATAACTTGTAATGTTGATCCTATTGTTCCTACCGCTTATATTGAGAAACCACCTTTCCCTATTAGAATAAAGGATCATGCTAAAGCTTTAACTGTGGTTCGTAAGAGTAATGCTAGAACACCTACACCCTCTGAGCAAATTAAAGTTGAACCTTGTATTGCTATGGTTAAGGATCTCTTGGTCGATAATATTGATGGGCATGTTATTTACTTCTGTGATGAAGCTGCAAGAATTGCTAGACCCGATACTAAAAATAAACATAGACATGTTGTTGGCATGCCTATTGTTTCTGCTAAAATAGGAGATCACCGCTATCATGGCTTATGTGACATGGGCGCTAGTGTCAGTGCAATACCTTATACTTTATATAAAGAAATTATGCATGATATTGCACCTGCTGAGATAGAAGATATTGATGTTACTATTAAGCTTGCCAATAGAGATACTATTTCACCAGTTGGGATTGTTAGAGATGTTGAAGTCTTGTGTGGGAAAATTAAATATCCTACTAATTTTCTTGTTCTTGCTTCCCCACAAGATGACTTTTGCCACATTATATTTGGTAGACCCTTTTTGAATACTGTTAATGCTAAGATAGACTACGAAAAGGATATTGTTACTGTTGGTTTAGGGTATATGTCTCGTGATTTTAATTTTGCTAAATTTCCTAGACAACCCCATGGGAAAGAATATTGTTACTGTTGGTTTAGGGTATATGCCTCCTAATGATCCTTTAGAACAATATTTGCTAGACGATGAAAATGATATGTTTATGAATGAAAGAAGGGAAATAGATGAAGTATTCTTTAAACAGGGACCTATTTTGAAACACAACTTGCATGTTGAAGTTCTAGGGGATCCTCCTCCACCCAAGGGTGATCCCGTGTTTGAGCTTAAACCATTTCCTGATACTCTTAAATATGCTTATCTTGATGAAAAAAGATATATCATGTTATTATTAGTGCTAACCTTTCAGAGAAGGAAGAAGAGAAATTATTGAAAACTCTGAAGAAGCACAGTGCTGCTATTGGCTATACTCTTGATGATTTTAAGGGCATTGGTCCCATTCTATGCCAGCACTAAATAAAATTGGAGAAATACGCTAAACCAGTTGTTGATCACCAACGACGGTTAAATCCTAAGATGAATGAAGTAGTAAGAAATGAAATACTAAAGCTTCTGGAGGCAGGTATAATTTATCATGTTGCTGATAGTCAGTGGGTAAGTCATGTCCATTGTGTCCCTAAGAAGGGAGGTATTACTGTTGTTCCTAATGATAAAGACGAATCAATCCCACAAAGAATTTTTATAGGTTATAGAATGGTAATTGATTTCTGCAAATTAAATAAAGCTACTAGAAAGGATCATTAACCTTTACCTTTTATTGATCAAATGCTAGAAAGATTATCCAAACATACACATTTTTGCTTTCTAGACGGTTTTTCTGGTTTCTCTCAAATACCTGTGTCGAAAGAGGATCAGGAAAATACCACTTTTACTTTCCCTTTCGGTACCTTTGCTTATAGATGTATGCCTTTTGGTGTATGTAATGCACCTGCTATCTTTCAAAGATGTATGACTACTATATTCTCTGACTTTTGTGAAAAGATTGTTGAGGTTTTCATGGATGATTTCTCTGTGTATGGACCTTCTTTTGATGATTGCTTGAGCAACCTTGATCGAGTTTTGCAGAGATGTGAAGAAACTAATCTTGTCTTGAATTGGGAGAAGTGCCACTTTATGGTTAATGAAGGTATTGTCTTGGGGCATAAAATTTCTGAAAGAGGTATTTAAGTTGATAAAGCTAAAATTGATGTTATCGAAAAGATGTCGTGTCCTAAGGACATTAAAGGTATAAGAAGTTTCCTTGGTCATACCGGTTTTTATAAGAGGTTCATTAAAGACTTCTCAAAAATTTCTAGGCCTCTGACTAATCTCTTACAAAAAGATGTTCCTTTTGTATTTGATGATGATTGTGTAGAAGCATTTGAAATACTTAAGAAAGCCTTGATTTCTACACCTATTGTTCAGCCACCTAATTGGAATTTACCCTTCGAAATTATGTGTGATGCTAGTGATTATTCTGTAGGTGCTGTTCTATGACAAAGAGATGATAAGAAATTAAATGTTATCCAATATGCTAGTAAAACTCTAGACAGTGCCCAGAGAAATTATGCTACTGCTGAAAAAGAATTTTTAGCAGTTGTATTTGCTTGTGATAAGTTCAGACCTTATATTGTTGATTCTAAAGTAACTGTTCACACTGATCATGCTGCTATTAAATACCTTATGGAAAAGAAAGATGCTAAACCTAGACTTATTAGATGGGTTCTCTTGCTACAAGAATTTGATTTGCATATTATTGATAGGAAGGGAGCTGAGAACCCCATTGCAGACAACTTGTCTAGGTTAGAAAATGTTCTTGATGACCCACTCCCCATTGATGATAGTTTTCTTGATGAACAATTAGTTGTCATAAATTCTTCTCGTACTGCTCCATGGTATGCTGATTATGCTAACTACATTGTTGCTAAATTTATACCACCAAGTTTCACATACCAGCAAAAGAAAAAAGTTTTTCTATGATTTGAGACATTACTTCTGGGATGATCCACACCTTTATAAAGAAGGAGTAGATGGTGTTATTAGAAATTGTGTACCTGAGCATGAACAGGAATGGATCCTACGCAAGTATCACTCCGAGGCTTATGGAGGACACCACGCTGGAGATAGAACTACACATAAGGTATTACAATTCGGTTTTTATTGGCCTACTCTTTTCAAAGATGCCCGTAAGTTTGTCTTGTCTTTGTGATGAATGTCAAAGAGTTGGTAATATTAGTAGACGTCAAGAAATTCCTATGAACTATTCACTTGTTATTGAACCATTTGATGTTTGGGACTTTGATTATATGGGACCATTTCCTTCCTCTAATGGGTATACACATATTTCAGTTGCTATTGATTCTGTTACTAAGTGGGTAGAAGCTATTCCAACTAGTAGTTCTGATCATAACACCTCTATTAAGATGCTTAAAGAAGTTATTTTTCTGAGGTTTGTAGTCCCTAGATACTTAGTGACTGATGGTGGTTCACATTTTATTCATGGTGCTTTTCGTAAAATGCTTGCTAAGTATGATGTTAATCATAGAATTGCATCTCCATACCACCCACAGTCTAGTGGTCAATTAGAACTGAGTAATAGAGAGATTAAATTAATTTTGCAAAAGGTTGTTAATAGATCTAGAAAGAATTGGTCCATGAAACTTGATCATGCATTATGGGCCTATAGAACAGCATATAAAAATCCTATGGGTATGTCTTCGTATAAAATGGTTTATGGAAAAGCATGTCACTTACCTATCGAACTAGAACATAAGGCATATTGGGTCATTAAAGAGCTCAATTATAATTTCAAACTTGTCGGTTAGAAGAGACTATTTGACATTAGTTCACTTGATGAGTGGAGAACCCAGGCCTATGAGAATGCCAAACTGTTTAAAGAAAAAGTTAAAAGATGGCATGACAAAAGGATACAAAAGCGTGAGTTTAATGTAGGTCATTATGTTTTCTTATACAACTCCCGTCTAAGATTTTTTGTAGGAAAATCCTCTCTAAATGGGAAGGTCCTAATGTTATCGAGGAGGTCTATCATTCCGGTGCCATAAAAATCAACAATTTCGAAGGCACAAATCCGAAGGTGGTGAACGGTCAAAGAATCAAACATTATATCTCAGGTAATCCCATAAATGTTGAAACCAATGTTATTGACACCGTAACCCCGAAAGAGTGCATAAGGGACACTTTCCAGAACGTTTCAGACTCCGAAAAGGAATAGGTATGTGGTACGGTAAGTAAACCAACTCCAAAACAGTTCTAACAACATTTTTTCTCCATTTTGGATTACTTAAGAAAATAGGAAAATAAGTAGTCCAGAAAGGACACGAGGCATCCATGAGGGTGGAGGGCGCACCCTACCCCCCTGGGTGCACCCCCTGCCTCATGGGCACCTCGTGTGCCCTCCGGAGTTTGTTTTCTTGCACGATACTTCTTCTGGTCGGTAAAAATTCATTATATAATCTCCCGAAGGTTTTGACTACCATACCACGACAAAATCCTTTTTTTGTTTTGAGTCATTTCTGCCGCAGATTAGAGCAATATGTCATCCCAGGATTCAGAGGGAGAAAGCTATGTGGCAGATTACCTTGCAGACCCTAAGGTCTACGGGGACTTGGAGCATTGTGGTTGGACCACGGAGGAAGAAGAAGACTATGATCCTAGGGGAAAGGAGGAGACGAGCTCAAATAAAGATGAAGTCCCATTACCTCAACCTGGGGACATGCATGTGGAGTTCGAAAATTCAAGCCTCCCTGATAAAGCAAAGAAACCTAAGATCGATTTTATCCCTTTTCGCCTCTTGTAGAAGAACAAATAGGAACTATGCAGAAAGATATTAAGCCTTGAGCAGGAGATCGATGACCTAAGGGAGCAAAATTCTATCCTCAAGCGCAAATTAAGGAAGAAGCCTACATCATCAACAACTCAATCATCACCACCTCTGAAGAAAGAGACATAAATACATGGGTATGGGCACTCCCCTTGGGAACTGCCAAGCTTGGGGGAGGTGCCCCGGTATCGTATCACCATCACTTCTACCTTTACCTTTTTCTTAGTTCGATCCTTTTGGTTATATCTTGATCTAGTAGAGTAAAGTTTAGTATGATCTAGCTTTGAGTTTTTGTGTTGATCCTTATCTAAGTAATCGAGTCCGTGAGCTATATATAATAAAGATTAGTATTGAGTCGAGAGCTTGGTTATCTTTCTATGATCTTGAGGGAAGAAAAAAATAAAAAATAATAAAGAGATCATATTGATCTTATGGAGAGTAATGACTTCACATATAAAGAGTATGATGAATAAAAGTTGTTGAGAGTTGACAAACATTGTTTTGGCCATCGTTGCAATTAATAGGAAGTAATAAAGAAAGAGAGGTTTTCACATATAAATATAATATCTTGCACATCTTTTATGATTGTGAGCACTCATTAAAATATGATATGCTAAAAAGTTGATGTTGGACAAGGAAGACAACGTAATGGGTTACGTTTTCTTATATCCGAAATAAATTATATTGTCCTGGATCATCCAACATGTTGAGCTTGCCTTTCCCCCTCATACTAGCCAAATTCTCTACACCAAGTAGAGATACTACTTGTGCTTCCAGATATCCTTAAACCCAGTTTTGCCATGAGAGTCCACCATATCTACCTATGGATTGAGTAAGATCCTTCAAGTAAGTTGTCAGTGTTGCAAGCAATAAAAATTGCTCTCTAAATATGTATGATCTATTAGTGTGGAGAAAATAAGCTTTATACAAGCTTGTTATATGGAAGAAATAAAGGCGACGGACTACATAATAAAGGTCCCTATCACAAGTGGCAATATAAAGTGACGTTATTTTGCATTAAGATTTTGTGCATCCAACCATAAAAGCACATGACAACCTATGCTTCCCTCTGTGGAGGGCCTGTCTTTTATATTTGTCTTATACCTTATACAAAAGTCATGGTGATCTTCACCTTTCCTTTTTACACTTTATCCTTTGGCAAGCACTGTGTGTTGGAAAGATCCTGATATATATATCCAATTGGATGTGGGTTTTCATAAAGAATTATTGTTGATGTTACCCCTGAGGTAAAATGTTGGGAGGCAAAACTATAAGCCCCTATCTTTCTCTGTGTCCGATTAGTCCTTCATACCCATAATATTGTGTGAGTGTTAGCAATTGTGAAAGACTAAATGATAGTTGAGTATGTGGACATGCTGAAAAGCTCTTATATTGACTCTTTCCGATGTTATGATAAATTGCAATTGCTTCAATGACCGAGATTATAGTTTGCTAGTTTTCCAACAAAGTTCTGATTCATACTTTACATTGTGAATAGATTGTTACTTCAGTATAAGAAATCGTCTGACAATATATATATGTTGCTATTCTAAGAATGATCATGATGCCCTCATGTCCGTATTTTATTTTATTGACACCTCTTTCTCTAAATATGCGGACATATTTTTCGATATCGGCTTCCGCTTGAGGACAAGCGAGGTCTAAGCTTGGGGGAGTTGATACGCCCATTTTGCATCATGCTTTTATATCGATATTTATTGCATTATGGGCTTTTATTACACATTATGTCACAATACTTATGCCTTTTCTCTCTTATTTTACAAGGTTTACATGAAGAGGGAGAATGACAGCAGCTGGAATTCTGGGCTGGAAAAGGAGCATATATTAGAGACCTATTCTGCACAACTCCAAACGTCATGAAACTCCACGAAAGTCAGTTTTGGACTATATTAAAAATATTTGGTGAATAAAGCACCAGAGGGGGGCCACCCACTGTCCACGAGGGTGGAGGGCGCGCCCTACCCCCCTAGGCGCGCCCCCTACCTCGTGGGCCACTTGGAAGCCCCCCGATGCCCATCTTCTGGTATAAGGTGTCTTTTACCCTGGAAAAATTCAGAAGGAAGCTTTCGGGACGAAGCGCCGCCGTCTTGATGCGGAACCTTGGCGGAACCAATCTAGGGCTCTGGCAGAGTTGTTCTGCCGGGGAAACATCCCTCTGGGAGGGGGAAATCGTCACCATCGTCATTGCCATCGATCCTCTCATCGGGAGGGGGTCAATCTCCATCAACATCTTCACCAGCACCATCTCCTCTCAAACCCTAGTTCATCTCTTGTATCCAATCTTTGTCTCAAAACCTTAGATTGGTACATGTGGGTTGCTAGTAGTGTTGATTACTCCTTGTAGTTAATGCTAGTTGGTTTATTTAGTGGAATATTATATGTTCAGATCCTTTATGCACATTAATACCCCTCTGATTATGAACATGAATATGATTTGTGAGTAGTTACGTTTGTTCCTGAGGACATGGGAGAAGTCTTGTTATAAGTAGTCATGTGACTTTGGTATTCGTTCGATATTTTGATGAGATGTATGTTGTCTTTCCTCTAGTGGTGTTATGTGAACATCGACTACATGACACTTCACCATTGTTTGGGCCTAGGGGAAGGCATTGGGAATTAATAAGTAGATGATGGGTTGCTAGAGTGACAGAAGCTTAAACCCTAGTTTTTGCGTTGCTTCGTAAGGGGCTGATTTGGATCCATATGTTTCGTGCTATGGTTATGTTTACCTTAATTCTTCTTTCGTAGTTGAGGATGCTTGCGAGGGGGTTAATCATAAGTGGGATGCTTTTCCAAGGAAGGGCAGTACCCAAGCACCGGTCCACCCACATAACAAATTATCAAAGTAACGAACGCGAATCATATGAGCATTATGAAAACTGGCTTGATGATAATTCCCATGTGTCCTCGGGAGCGCTTTCCTTTATATAAGAGTTTGTCCAGGCTTGTCCTTTGCTACAAAAAGGATTGGGCCACCTTGATGCACCTAGTTTAGTTTTCTTACTTGTTACTTGTTACGAATTACCTTATCACAAAACTATCTGTTACAGATAATTTCAATGCTTGCAGAGAATACCTTACTGAAAACTGCTTGTCATTTCCTTCTGCTCCTCATTGGGTTCGACACACTTACTTATTGAAATGACTACGATAGATCCCCTATACTTGTGGGTCATCACATGCTACGTTCCCCAATAGTGGTATCAGAGCCAGGTCTATGCGTAGATGATATGCACGAGTAGAACACAAATAGTTGTGGGCGATCATAGTCATACTGCTTACCACCAACGTCTTATTTTGATTCGGCGGTATTGTTGGATGAGGCTGCCCGGACCAACCTTACATGACCACGTTCATGAGACCATTTCCACCAACAGACATGCAACTTGTTTTGCAAAAAGGTGGCTGGCGGGTGTCTGTTTCTCCAACTTTAGTTGAATTGAGTTTGACTCGGTCGGTCCTTGTTGAAGGTTAAAACAGCACACTTGACGAAAAATCATTGTGGTTTTGATGCGTAGGTAAGAATGGTTCTTACTAAAAGCACGTAGCAGGCACGTAAAACTTGCAACAACAAAGTAGAGGACGTCTAACTTGTTTTTGCAAGGCATGTTGTGATGTGATATGGTCAAGACATGATGTGATATACGTTGTTGTATGAGATGATCATGTTTTGTAAAAGTTATCGGTAACTGGCAGGAGCCTTATGGTTCTCGCTTTATTGTATGAAATGCAATCGCCATGTAATTGCTTTACTATATCACTATGCGTTAAAGATAGTCGTAGAAGCAATAGTTGGCGAGACGACAACGATGCTACGACAGAGATCAAGGTGTCAAGCCGGTGACGATGGAGATCATGATGGTGCTTTGGAGATGGAGATCAAAGGCACAAGATGATGATGGCCATATCATGTCAACATATTTTGATTGCATGTGATGTTTATCTTTTATGCATCTTATTTTGCTTAGTACGGTGGTAACATTATAAGATGATCCCTCACTAAATTTCAAGGTATAAGTGTTCTCCCTGAGTATGCACCATTGCGACAGTTCGTCGTGTCGAGACACCACGTGTTGATCGGGTGTGATAAGATCTACGTTCAGATACAATGGGTGCAAGATAGTTTTGCACGTGCGAAATACTCGGATTAAACTTGCCGGGCCTAGCATATACAGACATGGCCTCGGAACACTGAGACCGAAAGGTCGAACGTGAAACATATAGTAGATATGATCAACATAGAGATGTTCACCATTGAGAACTACTCCATCTGACGTGATGATCGGACATGGTTTAGTTGATATGGATCACGTGATCATTTAGATGACTCGAGGGATGTCTATCTAAGTGGGAGTTCTTGAGTAATACAATTAATTGAACTTAAATTTATCATGATTTTAGTCCTGATAGTTTTTGCATATCTATGTTGTAGATCTATGGCCCGTGCTACCGTTCCCTTGAATTTTAATGCGTTCCTAGAGAAAGCTAAGTTGAAAGATGATGGTAGCAACTACACGGACTCGGTCCGTAACTTTAGGAATATCCTCATTGCTGCATAGAAGAATTATGTCCTTGATGCACCGCTAGGTGCAAGGCCTGCTGCAGGAGCAACTCCGGACGTTATGAACGTCTGGCAAGCTAAATCTAATGACTACTCGATAGTTCAGTGTGCCATGCTTCACGGCTTAGAATCGGGACTTCAAAGACATTTTGAACATCATGGAGCATATGAGATGTTCCAGGAGTTGAAGTTAATATTTCAAGAAAATGCCAGTTGAGAGATATGAAGTCTCCAACAAGTTCTATAGCTGCAAGATGGAGGAGAACAGTGCTGTCAGTGAACGCATACTCAGAATGTCTGGGTACCATAACCACTTGACTCAGCTGGGAGTTAATCTTCCGGATGATAATGTCATTGACAGAGTTCTTCAATCACTGCCACCAAGCTATAAAGGCTTTGTGATGAACTATAATATGCAAGGGATGAACAAGACGATTCTCGAGCTCTTCACAATGCTCAAGGCTGCAGAGGTAGAAATCAAGAAGGAGCGTCAAGTGTTAATGGTTAACAAGACCACTAGTTTCAAGAAAAAGGGCAAAGGAAAGAAGGGGAACTTCAAGAAGAATAGCAAGCAAGTTGTTGCTCCCGGGAAGAAGCCCAAGTCTGGACCTAAGCCTGAAACTGGGTGCTTCTACGGCAAATGGACTAGTCACTGGAAAGCATAACTGCCCCAAGTATTTGGCGGATAAGAAGGATGGCAAAGTGAAAGGTATATTTGATATACATGTTATTGATGTATACCTTACTAATGCTCATAGTAGCACCTGGGTATTTGATATTGGTTCTGTTGCTCATATTTGCAACTTGAAACAAGGACTATGTATTAAACAAAGATTGGCTAAGGACGAGGTGACGATGTGCGTCGAAAATGGTTCCAAGGTCGATGTGATCGCCGCTGGCACACTACCTCTAGATCTCAGGATTAGTTTTAGGCCTGGATAATTGTTATTTGGTACCAGCATTAAGCATGGACATTATATCTGGATCTTGTTTGATGCGAGCCGATTATTCATTTAAATCAGAGAATAATGGTTGTTCTATTTATATGAGTAATATCTTTTATGGTCATGCACCCTTGATGAGTGGTCTATGTTCGTTGAATCTCGATTGTGGTGATACACATATTCATAAGATTGATGCCAAAAGATGCAAAGTTAATAATGATAGTGCAACTTATTTGTGGCACTGCCGTTTAGATCATATTGGTGTAAATCGCATGAAGAAACTCCATGCGGATGGGATATTGGAATCACTTGATGCTTGCAAACCATGCCTCATGGGCAAGATGACTAAGACTCCGTTCTCTGGAACAATGGAGCGAGCCACTGACTTATTGGAAATAATACATACTGATGTATGTGGTCCAATGAGTGGTAAGACTCGTGGCGGGTATCATTATTTTCTGAACTTCACAGGTGATTTGAGCAGATATGGGTATATCTACTTGATGAAACACAAGTCTAAAACATTTGAAAAGTTCAAAGAATTTCAGAGTGAAGTAGAAAATCATCGTAACAAGAAAATAAAGTTTCTACGATCTGATCGCGTAGGCAAATATTTGAGTTACGAGTTTGGTCTTCATTTAAAACAACATGGAATAGTTTCGCAACTCACGCCACCTAGAACACCACAGCGTAATGGTGTGTCTGAACGTCGTAACCGTAGTTTATTAGATATGGTGCGATCTATGATGTCTCTTACCGATTTACCACTATCGTTTTGGGGTTATGCATTAGAGACAGTTGCATTCACGTTAAATAGGGCACCATCTAAATCCGTTGAGATGACACCATATGAACTTTGGTTTGGCAAGAAACCGAAACTATTGTTTCTTAAAGTTTGGGGTTGCGATGCTTATGTGAAAAAGCTTCAGCCTGATAAGCTCGAACCCAAATCGGAGAAGTGCGTCTTCATAGGATACCCAAAAGAAACTGTTGGGTACACCTTCAATCACAGATCCGAAGGCAAGATATTTGTTGCTAAGAGTGGATCCTTTCTAGAGAAGGAGTTTCTCTCAAAAGAAGTGAGTGGGAGGAAAGTAGAACTTTATGAGGTAGTTGTACCTTCTCTCGAATTGGGAAGTAGTTCATCATAGAAATAAGTTCCATTGATACCTACACCAATTAGTGAGGAAGCTAATGATAATGATCATGAAACTTCAGATCAAGTAACTACCAAACCTCATAGGTCAACCAGAGTATGTTCCGCACCAGAGTGATACGGTAATCCTGTTCTGGAAGTCATGTTACTAGACCATGATGAACCTGCGAACTATGAGGAAGCAATGATGAGCCTAGATTCCACGATGGCTTGAGGCCATGAAATCTGAGATGGGATCCATGTACGAGCAAAGTATGGACTTTGGCTGACTTGCTCGATGATCGGCAAGCCATAGAGAATAAATGGATCTTCAAGAAGAAGACTGACGCTGATGGTAATGTTAGTGTCTACAAAGCTCAACTTGTTGCGAAAGGTTTTCGACAAGTTCAATGAGTTGACTACGATGAGACCTTCTCACCCGTAGCGATGCTTAAGTCTGTCTGAATCATGTTAGCAATAGCCGCATTTTATGAATAATGAAATTTGGAAAATGGATGTCAAAACTGCATTCCTTAATGGATTTCTTAAAGAAGAGTTGTATATGATGCAACCAGAAGGTTTTGTCGACCCTAAAGGTGCTAACAAAGTGTGCAAGCTCCAGCGATCCATTTATGGACTGGTGCAAGCCTCTTGGAGTTGGGATATATGCTTTGATAGTGTGATCAAAGCATATGGTTTTATACAGACTTTTGGAGAAGCCTGTATTTACAAGAAAGTGAGTGCGAGATCTGTAGAATTTCTAATATTATATGTGGATGACATATTGCTGATTGGAAATGATATAGAATTTCTAGATAGCATAAAAGGATACTTGAATAAGAATTTTTCAATGAAAGACCTCGGTGAAGCTGCTTATATATTGAGCATCAATATCTATAGAGATAGATCAAGATGCTTAATTGGACTTTCACAAAGCACATACCTTGATAAAGTTTTGAAGAAGTTCAAAATGGATCGGTCAAAGAAAGGGTTCTTGCCTGTGTTACAAGGTGTAAAGTTGAGTCAGACTCAATGCCCGACCACTGTAGAAGATAGAGAGAAAAGGAAAGTCATTCCCTATGCCTTAGCCATAGGTTCTATCTTGTATGCAATGTTGTGTGCCAGACCTGATGTGTGCCTTGCTATAAGTTTAGCAGGGAGGTACCAAAGTAATTCAGGAGTGGATCACTAGACAGCGGTCAAGAACATCCTAAAATTCCTGAAAATGACTAAGGATATGTTTCTCGTTTATGGAGGTGACAAAGAGCTTGTCGTAAATGGTTACATCGATGCTAGCTTTGACACTGATCCGGATGACTAAGTCACAAACCAGATACGTATTTATATTGGATGGTGGAGCTGTCAGTTGGTGCAGTTCCAAGCAGAGCGTCATGGCAAATGACACCTGCAAATGGTCTCTCTCAAACAACCCTGCAACCAAATAACAAAGAGTCTCTTGTGTCCCCAACACACCCAATACAATGGTAAATTGTATAGGTGCACTAGTTCGGCGAAGAGATGGTGATACAAGTGCAATATGGATGGTAGATATAGGTTTTTGTAATCTGAAAAAATAAAAACAGCAAGGTAACCAATGATAAAAGTGAGCGAAAATGGTATTGCAATGCGTTGAAACAAGGCCTAGGATTCATACTTCACTAGTGCAAGTTCTCTCAACAATAATAACATAACTAGTTGACCCGTTGCGCCAAATGGCGCAGAGACCTGCTGAAGACATGTTGTCGATGAAAATAGTTTCATGCTGCAAGAACCTTCAAATAAAGCCATGTTTGCGATGAAAATAGTTTCCTTTACTAAGGACAGGCCATGTATATACAGTCGGTTTAGTTCTGGTCTGCTAAATCCATATGCGCCTTGAAAAAAACATGGTTTAATTTGCAAGAATAAGAACTACGAATCTTTTTGTGCGATTCAAACACATTTCTAGAGAGAGAGAGAGAAGCATACCCCTCTCTCATTATGATTATTATTAAAAGGTATTAAATTTGAAATAGACAATTTAATTTACTTGAAGCACTCGAACAAAGAGAACTTAGACATACTTTTACACAATGCTCATTTAACCTGTGAAGGACAAAAATATTCCACTGTCTCTGAATGATGAACTAAACTAAATAAGAAATATATACAGTAAATTCATTCAAAGTAGAAAAGGGATACATGGTGTTATCTTAGTAAAAGAAATTACATCATTAGAAGATAAAAGGGAAGAAAACCAAACATGAGATTGAGTTCTGAAAATATTTGACTGTGCTAGTAGAAGTAGGTTTTAGCAACATTAGGGTAGCATGCATATTCTGTTATCTTATTCAGGTAACATAGAGCCAAATGGCGCAAGGTATATGACATACAACTTTACCATGAAGATGCGATGTGATATCTTCCTTGACCTAATGTTCAAACATATTTGGAGATCAATCCCATAATTGGTGTCACCTAGCTTAATTAAAACCCAAAACACCTACCTTGTGCAACATGGCCTTTTACAATGGGAACAATTATTAGCACAAACAGAGTTCAGATATTACATGTTACATAAGACTTTAGCTTGAGAAACTGTCCTGTTATAGGTATATAAATTTCCTACTTTTAATCACAGCAGCAAACAAGAACCTTCTTAAATGGCAAACTCCATTATGCATATCTGTTTCAAAATTCAACTTGTGAACACAGGCGAAACATTTTATCAATGCACAATAAAATATTGAACACACATAATAGTCTAGTTGGGAATCCAAATGATTGACTTTGACACATCAGCATACACTCGAATCATAGAAAATTTGTTCTTTCCGGAAATGGAAACTAACATCAACAAGTCACATGCTCCATCCGCCCTTTGGACTGCTCTCTCCTCATGCCTCCCCTTCAATCACTCATCATATTAATAACACCTGAATACG
The DNA here is from genome assembly GCF_003073215.2 of Triticum urartu. Taxonomy (NCBI): domain Eukaryota; kingdom Viridiplantae; phylum Streptophyta; class Magnoliopsida; order Poales; family Poaceae; genus Triticum; species Triticum urartu. The sequence goes on from NC_053025.1 coordinate 286,451,161, forward strand.
AAAAACCACTTATGAATTATAAATGCATGCAAAATATTGTATACTGTGAAGCATAGCAATGCCACTAAGTAAGATGGGCACTCTCATATTTAAAAACAGAAAATATAATAAACTATGTATTAAAGAGATATAGTCTAGAATGGTCTAATATAAACCCATATATTTTTTGTAAAAATTTCCTTTTTGTGAACTATACTGTCTTTAAAAGATAGGTCAAATTGTTAAAAACTAACATGTAAACAACAAACACAAACTATAGCCAGTCACCAGTCAGCAAAGCCCTATTTTTTTACAAGGCCAACATCACGGCAACTGAGGGAGTCCTGGAGTAGGGGGTCTCCGGACAGCCGGACTATCTCCATTGGATGGACTATTAGACTACGAAGATACAAGATTGAAGACTTCGTCTCATGTCCGGATGGGACTCTACTTGGCGTGGAAGGCAAGCTAGGCAATACGGATATGGATATCTCCTCCTTTGTAACCGACCTTGTGTAACCCTAACCCTCTCCGGTGTCTATATAAACCAAAGGGTTTTGGTAGGAAAACAACCACAACATACAGTCATACCATAGGCTAGCTTCTAGGGTTTAGCCTCTCTGATCTCGTGGTAGATCTACTCTTGTACTACCCATATCATCAATATTAATCAAGCAGGACGTAGGGTTTTACCTCCATCAAGAGGGCCCGAACCTGGATAAAACATTGTGTCCCCTGCCTCCTGTTACCATCGAGCCTAGAAGCACAGTTCGGGACCCCCTACCCGAGATCCGCCGGTTTTGACACCGACATTGGTGCTTTCATTGAGAGTTCCTCTGTGTCGTCACCTTTAGGCCCAATGGCTCCTCCGATCATCAACAACGATGCGGCCCAGGGTGAGACCTTTCTCCCCGGACAGATCTTCGTGTTCGGCGGCTTTGCACTGCGGGCTAATTCGCTTGGCCATCTAGAGCAGATTGAAAGCTACGCCCCTGGCCATCAGGTCAGATTTGGAAGTTTGAACTACACGGCCGACATCCGCGGAGACTTGATCTTTGACGGGTTCAAGCCACAGCCGGGCGCGCCGCACTGTCACGATGGGTATGACCTAGCTCTGCCGCCGAACAGTACCCCAGAGGCCGCGCCCGCATCAGCTCCGACCCTTAGCTCGGAGCCAACTGCGCCAATCGAGGACGGGTGGCTAGACACCGCCTCAGGGCCTGCAGTCTCAACGGCGATCGAGCCGAACTCCAGCCTAATCCTCTGCGAAGCCCGTCACTCCAAGGTGCCGGACTCTTTTCCGGACTCCAAACCGCCCACGCCCCTGCCAATCGAATCCGATTGGGCGCCGATCATGGAATTCACCGCTGCGGATGTCTTTCAGCACTCGCCCTTCGGCGACATTCTGAATTCAGTAAGGTCTCTCTCTTTGTCAGGAAAGCCCTGGCCGGATTATGGCCAACAGGATTGGGATGCAGACGACGAAGAAATTCGACGCCCACCCACCACCCACTTTGTAGCCACTACCGATGTTCTAACCGACATGCTCGACTTCGACTCCGAAGACATCGACGGTATGGACGACGATGTAGGAGACGAACATGAACTAACGCCTATAGGGCACTGGAAAGCCACCTCGTCATATGACATATACATGGTGGATACACCCAAAGAAGGCAATGGCGATGAGATAGCGGAGGATGACCCCTCCAAGAAGGAACCCAAGCACCGACGTCAGCGGCGCTGCTCTAAGTCCCGCCAAAGCAAAAGTGGTGATACCGGCACAGGAGATAACAACACTCCGGATAGTGCCGAAGACAACAACAATCCCCTCCAGCAAGATTTAGAGCGGGAGGATGGAGGAGCCAGCCCTCCTGAGAGAGTGGCAGACGGAGAGGAGGAGGATGACAATTACATGCCCCCCTCCGAAGACGAGGCAAGCCTCGGCGACGATGAATTCGCCGTACCAGAGGATCACGTCGAACAAGAGCGCTTCAAGCGCCGGCTTATGCCCATGGCAAATAGCCTGAAGAAAAAGCAGCAGCAGCTTCAAGCAGATCAAGATCTGCTAGCTGACAGATGGACTGAAGTCCTCGCGGCCGAGGAGTATAAATTTGAGTGCCCCTCCAAGAATTACCAAAAGTTCAGGTTACTACCCCGACTGGAGGAAGAAGCGTATGATATCGCTGATCGGCCACCTTCTGGCCGCGATAGAGAGGCATTCCAGCCAAAAACTGAGCCTCCACCCCGATGCCATTCAAATAAAAAGGCATGGGGAGATATGCCAGACCTGCGAGACATATTGGAGGACAAAGCAAAGCATGCAAGATCGATCTACGGATCACGAGGGCGCACCACTCTGCGAGACGATAAACGTCACGCCGGATACAGTAAAAGCAAATCCGGCCGGGCCGAACACAGCAGGCAAGACCCATTCGAGCTGCGTCGCGACATAGCCCAATACAGAGGCGCCGCACACCCCTTATGCTTCACAGATGAAGTAATGGATCATCAATTCCCAGAAGGTTTCAAACCTGTAAATATTGAATCATACGACGGCACAACAGATCCCGCAATATGGATCGAGGATTTCCTCCTCCACATCCACATGGCCCACGGTGATGACTTACACGCCATCAAATACCTCCCACTAAAGCTCAAAGGACCAGTGCGGCATTGGCTTAACAGCTTGCTAGCAGACTCCATTACCTGTTGGGAAGATCTGGAAGCCGCATTCCTCAACAATTTTCAGGGCACTTATGTGCGACCACCAGACGCCAATGACTTGAGCCACATAATTCAGCAGCCAGAAGAGTCGGCCAGGCAATTCTAGACTCGGTTCCTTACAAAGAAAAATCAAATCGTCGACTGTTCGGATGCAGAGGCCTTAGCGGCTTTCAAACACAACATCCGAGACGAGTGGCTAGCCCGGCACCTTGGTCAGGAAAAGCCGAAATCCATGGTAGCTCTCACGACGCTCATGACCCGCTTTTGTGCGGGAGAAGACAGTTGGCTGGCTCGTAGTAATAACACATCAAAGAACCATGGTACCTCAAATACCAAGGACGGCAATAGCAGGTCACGTCGCAACAACATAAGCGCTGCATTAACGGCGAAAATACCGAGGATACGGCAGTCAATGCCGGATTCAAAGGCTCTAAACTCGGTCAGCGGAAAAAGCCATTTAAACAAAGTATGCCGGGTCCGTCCAGCTTGGACTGTATACTCGATCGCTCGTGTCAAATACACGGCACCCCAGACAAGCCAGCCAATCACACCAACAGGGATTGTTGGGTGTTCAAGCAGGCCGAAAAGTTAATTGCCGAAAACAAGGACAAGGGGTTGCATAGCGATGACGAGGAGGAGCCCCGGCAACCACACACCGGAGGACAAAATAGGTTTCCCCCGCAAGTGCGGACGGTGAACATGATATACGCAACCCACATCCCAAGAGGGAGCAGAAGCGTGTGCTCCGTGACGTATATGCGTTGGAGCCAGTCGCCCCAAAGTTCAACCCTTGGTCCTCCTGTCCGATCACCTTCGATCGCAGGGACCACCCCACTAGTATTCGTCATGGCGGATTTGCCGCACTGGTCCTAGACCCAATCATTGACGGATTTCACCTCACTCGAGTCCTTATGGATGGCGGCAGCAGCCTGAACCTGCTTTATCAGGACACGGTGCGCAAAATGGGTATAGACCCCTCAAGGATCAAACCCACAAAGGCGTCATTCCAGGTGTGGAGGCCCATTGCATAGGCTCAATTACACTGGAAGTGGTCTTCGGATCCCCGGATAACTTCCGAAGCGAAGAGTTAATCTTCGATATAGTCCCGTTCCGTAGTGGTTATCACGCGCTGCTCGGGCGAACCGCATTTGCTAGATTCAATGCGGTACCGCATTATGCATACCTCAAGCTCAAGATGCCAGGACCTCGCGGAGTTATTACGGTCAATGGAAACATAGAGCGCTCTCTCCGAACAGAGGAGCACACCGCGGCCCTCGCAGCAAAAGCGCAAAGCAGCCTCTCAAGGCAATCAACTGGTTCGGCGCTTAAAAGCCCGGACACCTTCAAGCGCGCTCGGAGCAATCGGCAAATAGACTGCCTGGCGCGATCTGAGCTCGCGTAGCAATACGGCGGCCACCCCAATCCCAGCCCAACGGCGAAACTCGTGCCACGCGTACATAATTACGCATTAAAAATACCATGGGCACAAGTGGGGAGGAGGGCACAACTGCGGCACGCCCCAAGACGCGGCTTAAACCGCACTAGGGGCTTCCTGTTTGGTTATTTTCCTCCTTTTTTTCAGGATCTTAATCTCTGGAAACACTGTCCGGCAGCACTATTGCCGAACACATGATGCAGCAACCAAGGAGGTAGACAACTACGTCATACCACGGAATTCCCAGGTGGATTACAGTAACGAGCGAAATATTCGATTTAATATCATTCCTCAGCTTGCCCTTTGGAGGGACATAGTCCTACTCTTTGCTTATCGCACTATCTGTATCACTCTGCTTTAACGCAATTTTTTGAATAAACAATGCATGACATTACGACTATTATTGCATTCTTGTTATATATATCCATGTGTTCATTAATGACGCCTTGAAATCGTACACTTTGGTACGGCCAATACACCAGGGGCTTACATACCCGGTGTGAAAAGTCCGAACACTTTCACAAGTGCGGCACCCCGAACTTATAGCATTATATGCATCAGCTCCGAATCATGTCTTTGGTCAAATGTTGGGTTTGCCCAGCTCCTATGTTTTGGTACCTTACGTTCCGCTCTATCGGCTAAGGTAGCGCTAGGAGAACTACTGCGATTGTGCCCCGGTTCTGCTGGGTTCAGCACCTCAGTAGAGAAAGCTAAAACTGACTGTCATGATAAGGCGAGAGACTGGTCGCTGTTCGGCAAGGTTTTCGAGTCCCTAAAGACTTATGCCGCTTAGAGCGAGGGGCCGGCCCTGTCCGGCTTAAAGGCGTGTATCGCGCCCCAAATTCGGCCTTCCGAATACCAGGGGCTTCGCCGAAATTTAAAATTATAGAATTCTATTGCTAAGTGAGAGTGATAAAGCATTATTAGTCTGGTTGCCTTGTTTGCTGTGCTGAGCACCTCCCTCGAAGGACCCAAACATGGGAACAAGAGTGCTCAGGTTTATCCCGAACACCCCAGCACTCGTGGCATGGGGGCAGAAGCCGAGGACTAGCCATCCCTCAGATTGGATAAACAGCCAAACAGAAGGTAATATTTTAAATTCAAACAAGCGTTGCATAGTGCATATGAAACAAGTTTTCATAAATACAGGATAAAACAAGCAAGTCTCACTCAAATATTACATGTTTTGAACACTCGTCCGCTATGAGACGGGCACCCAGTAGAACACCCTCGTAGTACATCTCGGGGTGGCGGTGCTCCTTGCCCTCTGGCGGCCCCTCCTTGATAAGCTTCACGGCGTCTAGCTTGACCCACTGCAATTTCACACGGGCGAAAGCCCGGCGTGCACCTTCAATGCAGACAGATCGCTTGACGACCTCCAGCCGTGGGCAGGCATCCACAAGCCGCCTCACCAGGCTGAAGAAGCTGTTCGGAAGGGCATCGCCAGGCCACAGCCGGACTATAAAGCTCTTCATGGCCCGATCGGCCGCCTTCTGTAGCTCGACCATCTGCTTCAGCTGGTCGCTCATTGGCACCGGGTGTTCGGCCTCAGCATACTGAGAACAGAACGGCTTCTCCGTTGAGCTTCCATCCTCGGCCTGGTAAAATTGTGCGGCATCGGACACGCTGCGGGGCAAATCTATGAATGCTCCTAGAGAACTCCGGATTCGGGTAAGTAATCGGTAATTTACTTTTACATGCTTGCTTTGCATATAGAAAGCCTTACCCGCCGCTATCTTCTTCATCACGTCGATCTCCTGGAGGGCATTTTGGGCTTCGGCCTTGGCACTTTTTGCGCTCTCGAGGGCCGCGGCAAGCTCAGAGTCTCGCATCTTTGAGTCAAGCTCCAACGCCTCGTACTTCGCCACGAGAGCCTGGAGCTCTTGCTGCACCTCGCCCACCCGAGCCTCGTGCTTCTCTCGCTCAGTGCGCTCCTTGGCCGCTTTATCTTCGGCCTTGGTTAGCACTTGCTTTAGGGTCGCCACCTCGGTCGTGGACCCTGGCAAATATACGATAATCCTGTCATTTTGCAATCGTGCCTTCTTTTATATATACATATCTATAGACAGGGTACTACTTACCCTTGTTCTCCTCGAGCTGCCTCTTGGCAAGGCCGAGCTCTTTCCTGGACCCCTCAAGGTCCTGCTTCAGTACGGCGACCTCCGCAGTCAGTGCGGCGGACGCCAGCAGCGAAGCCTGCATATGCATATTGACATACTTATATTAGACTCCTGCGATATTATTTGATCCTATGTTAGGCTTTTCTTTATGAACACCGAACAAAGCATCAGGGGCTACTGTCTATGCGGTAATATTTCTATTACATTTTAAAACACTTACCTCAAAGCCTATTAGAAGGCTGGCACGGGCTTCAGTCAACCCGCTCTTGGCGGACTGAACCTTCTGGACCAGCGCACTCATAACAGTACGGTGCTCCTCGTTGATGGAAGCGTTGCGAAGCGCTTCCAGCAAATTGTCCGGCGCCTCTGGATGGGCAGAGGTCACCAGCATAGGCGTCTTGCCCCTCTTAGAAGGAGGCCGCCTGCCCGAGCCTGGAATCATTGGAGGTTCCGTCACGGTGTTCGGCTGAGGGCCGAACTCGGAGCTCTCAGGGGCCCCATCCCCTCGGCTCCCGGAGTCCGGAAGGTCGCCTTGAGGCACCTCCGGGACTGTCTCCCCTTGATCCGGTGCCTCTTGGGACAGCACCTCGGCATCGTCGGCAGGATGAGGGGAGGTGGCAGTCGGGACTGGATTGCTATCCATGTCCGACGAGCCCAGGGAGCCGTCCGATGATACATCGATACTGGCTCGTGGCGGCCTGCATAATTATGTTCGGCGTTAGGAAAAGCAGTGCGACAAAGGAATGCTATGAGTTACTCTGGTATCCGAATACTTACGATCTCCCCAGGGGCTTGGCCCTGGGCAACCACTCGTCTTCGCCTTCATCGGCGGCGGTGGAACTCTCCGGAAGGAGAGTCCTTCCCTTCTTGGACCCTTCGTCCCCCCCCCCCAGTCGGGGCGGCTTTCCTTTTCTTATCTCCCCCAGCCGGGGGGCATCTTCTTCTTCTTCTTCCTCGTCTTCAGGGGAGGAGTGCGCCGCAGAGTCATCGGACGGTGAGTCTGAAGACGCCTGGCGTCGGGAACTCTTTCGGGTTCCCTTGGCCTTATTGGTCTTCTCCGGCACCGTATAAGGAGCCGGAGTCAGCATCTTCGCCAGAAGAGCGTCTGTTGGGCCTTCAGGTAAGGGAGCCGGACAGTCGATCTGTCCGGCCGTCTCCTGCCAGTCCTGTCAAAGGAACGGGAGTTTAGATCCCGCATGGAGTCAATCTATGGAAAATAGGTATCCTGTGAAAGGTAAAGCAGCTTACCGCACTGGCTTCGCTCTTCACGTTGAATCCGCGATCCTAAGTAATGGCAGGGGGGACCTCGGCGCTTTTGAACAGCACCCTCCAGGCATCTTCGTGAGTTGTGTCAAAGAGCCTGTTCAGAGTTCGGTGCTGCGCCGGGTTGAACTCCCACAAGTTGAACTCCCGTTGTTGGCACGGGAGGATCCGGCAGTGGAGCATGACCTGGACCACGTTGACAAGTTTGAGCTTCTCGTTCACCATGTTTTGAATACATGTTTGGAGTTCGGTCAGCTCTCCCGAACTACCCCAGGACAGGCCCTTCTCTTTCCAGGAGGTGAGCCGCGTGGGGATGCCAGATCGGAACTTGGGGGGCGCTGCCCATGCAGGGTCGCGTGGCTCGGTGATGTAGAACCACCCCGATTGCCACCCCTTTATGGTTTCCACAAAGGAGCCCTTGACATTGAAGGTCTTCACCCATAAGCCGAAGTGGGGCTTGATGCGGAGGAAGGCCTCGCACACGACGATAAACGCCGAGATATTGAGGATGAAGTTCGGGGCCAGATCGTGGAAATCCAGGCCGTAATAGAACATGATCCCCCGGACGAATGGATGGAGAGGAAATCCCAGTCCACGGAGGAAATGGGTGAGGAACACTACCGTCTCATGGGGCCTGGGGGTGGGGATGAGCTGCCCCTCATCTGGGAGCTGGTGCGCGATGTCGTCGGGCAGGTATCCGGCTCTCCTTAGCTTCTTGATGTCTCCATCCGTGACGGAGGAGACTACCCACCTGCCTCCCGCTCCGGACATGGTTGGAGAAGGTTGAGGTGGGAAGTGCGGACTTGGGCGCTAGAGCTCGTATGTGCGAAAACGGATGAGCAAAGGAGGAAGAAGGCGTGGATTGAAAGGTGAATCCTTATCCCTTTATATGGGCAGACGAAGCTAAGCGTCCCCACTTGCCTGGTAAAACTCGCTTATCCCCCAAGCACCGTAATTGATGGCGTGGTTGGGTTACCCATGCCCGTATTGATGAGAATCCCGTAATAAGGGGACCCGATCTCTGCTTTGACAAGACGTGTCGAAAAACTGCCTCGCGTCATGTGCGGGGCTAGTTAAAGGAAATGGTTCGAATGATCACCGGGCCATGACATAACGTCATACTTTCAAAACAAGTCAGCAAATTAGATTTGCCAAAATATTACTCTCTCTATGGTGGTATGTGGAACTTATTTTGCAGGGTCGGACACTATCCTCGTATTCAAATTCTTCTGTGATGTATTCGGAGAAGGAACCCGCCTTGCAATGCCGAAGAAAATATTGCGCGCCGGACTCATCATCATTGAAGCCTGGTTCAGGGACTACTGAGGGAGTCCTGGATTAGGGGGTCTCCGGACAGCTGGACTATCTCCATTGGCCGGACTGTTAGACTATGAAGATACAAGATTGAAGACTTCGTCTCGTGTCCGGATGGGACTCTACTTAGCGTGGAAGGCAAGCTAGGCAATACGGATATGGATATCTCCTCCTTTGTAACCGACCTTGTGTAACCCTAACCCTCTCCGGTGTCTATATAAACCGAAGGGTTTTGGTCCGTAGGAAAACAACCACAACATACAATCATAACATAGGCTAGCTTCTAGGGTTTAGCCTCTCTGATCTCGTGGTAGATCTACTCTTGTACTACCTATATCATCAATATTAGTCAAGCAGAACGTAGGGTTTTACCTCCATCAAGAGGGCCCGAATCTGGGTAAAACGTTGTGTCCCCTGCCTTCTGTTACCATCCAGCCTAGACGCACAGTTCGGGACCCCCTACCCGAGATCCGCCGGTTTTGACACCGACAGCAACCATCACTCATGGCCTGCCTTGGAGGCACGATGTGAAGGTTGCCAAAGGTCAGCGCTACTACAGGTGTTTCTATTCGCATCATCAACAGTTCATGTATGCACCTATTAGGTAATTCCAAGTTTTCATTCAGATTTATCCTCTTCAAAGGATATGGGGTACACGGTAGCTGGATGGGGAGCTGCAGCCTAAGACAACCTGAATCAGCAAATATAGAAACTACCCTGTAGTTCTAAAGATCTGAAATACAACTGCATGGACAAAGTTTTGCTGCGAAAGAATCATACGTGTATATACAGTAGCGTGTTGTTGATTCCACAGAAAATTTTTACCATCAACTAAGTTGGTCCTTTCATTGTGCATGAACTCATAGACAAGTATGTTCTTCCTGTCTTACTGACTGTAACCAGTGACTGTTACCAGGTTCCAATGACGTATTCTAGAAAGCAATGCTACCTAAAACAAGTAGACCTTCACAGCAGACTACTCCCTTCGTCCCAAAATAAGTGTCTCAACTCTATTACAACTTTGTAACAGAGTTGAGACACTTATTTTAGGACGGAGGGCTCACATGTAAGCCAGCCAACTCATCAGGACAACATCGGTAAGAAAACAAATGCATGAGCATATGGTACATTGTCATGCAACAATGCAATCATAGCATGATATGGCTGTTCAGTAGACCATTACAATAGACCACAAAAGGGGATGTGCAGATACAGAATGCAAAGGAAATTTCAAAAGGCAGGAACTGAAATTGCAGAAACATAAAAGAAGGATTACTACTAATCTAAGATAGTGAGGAAACAATTGTCATATTCTCAAAGCACATTAATAGGTCATTGGATAAAGAAAAAAACAGAATAGTCGAATATATCAAGATCTTTTTTCACAACAGGACCAAGCCATACTATAAAAGCAGAAACAAGTAAACACATGAGAAGGTGCACATAAATTTAACTACTTGGCATAAAATAACATAAGTTCATCATCTAACAACAAGAGCCTACACAGGTATATAATTACAGAAGATATTATGTATGCAGATATGATGATATATAACCATATTCGATTATTCAATTTGATGTGATGCTAAGAAGCACACATCTGAGCCGTTTATTTCTTTTCTCAAAGAAAATAACACTAGGATTATTTTTAGTAAGAAGTGCAACAACAATCATGCCTCAGTTGATAAATAATAAAGGAGTACTCGGAATATATACAAACTTGACGCAAAGAGCATTGTATTGTCCATTTTGAACATAAATCAAGCAAACCAACATGGGCTCTCCACAAAAACTGCACTATAATTCTTGAGATGGGCTGAAAGAAGAAGGCAAGTAACCTGCAACCAAATAAGAGGATGCCATAATTGCTAGTGAGGCCTGCCCCAAAACCTAAGTTGCGCTCTTCCCTACCCCTATTATGTACATATAGCGGAAAAAGTGTCCAACCAGGATGATATTCAAAATCTACAGCTCCCTGGAAGAAGGCCCTTCTCCATAGTAACTAAGCAAGCTTACGGAGGTCTTGTGATTTTATTTGAACAAGGCTATTATGTGGAAGTAAAACCATTCTAATAACTATGGAGCTGCAAAGGTATACTCCAAACAATGATGAGATGCAGTGACAATTCTGGTACAGAGCATAATGATAGTGTTCATGAGATACATACAGTGAAAACTGTGGTATGGGAATGGCCAATTAGGATCCCTGGTCTTTAACAAATACCTAATATCCAAACTTCCAATTATTATGGAATGATGCATATATGTATGTAATTAGCTGCATGTACACTATATTCCTTCATTTGAAAACACTTGTCCTTAACCTCTCAAGTTTTAGTTAATTAATCAGTCACATATAATTGTCAGCATATATTGTAGGCAGATAGAAGTACGTGAACAAACTCTAGGACATGGCATCGTGCTTCTATCAGGAGGATTCCCGGAGCAGGTGAGCAGCTACCGCAAGCTCCTCTGTAGTCGCCTTCACCTCCTCCATGTACACCTATGTGAAGAACAAGAGGCACAAATCATAAGCTTAACTAACATTTGGCATCTCATACTGCTAAGGCCAACTCCACCGCGTGACCCTATCCTGTTCGGCCCCGTCCGTTTGGCGTAAAATGGACAAAGGGGGCGGCCCAGCGCGCGACGGCCTGGACCCATCTTGTCTGTTTTGTGTCCGGGCCGACCCATTTCGAGCGCAAACTTGCGCCGGGTTTGGGTCGCGACGGACAGCAAACGGACGCGCGCCTCGTCCGCGTCGGGGCCGCGTATCAGGCGACCACCTACCTCCCACCCGCCCACATAAATGCACACGAGCGGGCGGCCCCACCTGTCATCCGCATGTCGAATGGTCGCCGTCCTTCTTTAAGTGGGAAGCGTGGAAGGGTCGTCACGGAGGAGGCGATGGAGGAGGACCTGTCGGCCGCGTTCCAGCAGCTGCTGGGCCAGGGGTGGGGCTTGTCCTACACTGCTCCGGAGATGGCCGCCGACGTGGGCGTGAACTGGTGCCCCACTCCGCCGCAGTCACCGGAGCGAGAGGCGTCGCCCCGGGAGTAGGTCGTGCAGGCACCTCCGGCCGTCCAGCCCGCCCCCGTCTACCACGCACCGCCGGCCCACCTGTGGACGCCGCTGGCCTACGTCGACCTCGTCAGCGACGACGACGACACCGGCGGCCAGTGAAGACGGCGATGGCCACGGCACCGACGGGCGCGGCTGGAGCACACGAGAGGCGTTTTTTATTTTGTTTTTATATGTTAATTATGAAACTGGGCCTTTTAAGTGGCCGTGGAAACTGGGCCGTTTTGTGGCCGACCCCTATATATGTTTTATGTTTTTTTAAATGCGTTTATTTACTTTTTTAGTTATTTCATTCTAGTTTATATATTTTTTATTCACGTCCACCCGGGACACGATTTAGGATGCGGCCGCGCGGTGGGCGCACACATGACCCATCTGACAAAGCCGGACACGGGCGAACCCATCGGCTCCCCAAACGGACAAAATCCGGCCAATCCGGACGTCCGTTTGGGGTCGCGCGGTGGAGTTGGCCTAAGAAACCACACCTGAAAGCTATCGTCCTCCCCTAAGAACTTCTCCTTGTGCATTTATACAAACAACTATCGTCCTCCCCTGAGCACTCCTCCTTGTGCATTTATACATACAGCTAGTGCTCGCATCTGCAATCTCAAAGGCAAAACGAGATAATTAGAGAGAGAGAGAAAGAGATTTTGTAGGGGACTCACACGCACACTTAGGTGTCAAGGATGTCTATGAATCAGATATAAATTCTTTATATATTGGCGAAGTATGCCGTAAAAAGCACACAGAACAAAACAAGAACATGTGATTTTCTTACCTAAGTTGCCATGCTCCTGCATTAGCTAAGCCTCCATATCTGGCCACAGGCCACCAGCGTCATCGCTCGCACATACCACCCTGCGAGCCACAACCATATCATTCCTCCTGAATCACAGAGAGAGAATACGTACATGTGGATGTGGTGGTTGAACAACGCTATGCAGTTCCAACCGCGCAGATCAGGGGGAACCAGGGAGGCAGCCTCCAGTCGGCCGGCGCGCAAGAGGAGGACGAGACAGGTATGGAGGCAGCAGAGCTCAGACCGCCGTTGTTCGTCCTCCTGCCTCCTGCACAGCAGAGAGGGTTGGGCGGACGTGGTGCTCGGCGCTACCACGGCGACCTGAGAGAGGTTCGAGAGGAGAAGAGAACGGAGGGTCATGGCGGAGAGGAAGGAGGTGGTGGGTTTCATCGCTGACGAGGATGGAGATGGAGATGGAGATTGGGGAGAGGAGAGGAGCACGCATCCAACGGAGTTCGGGTGGCGGCGCGGAAATCTCTTGTCAAACCTAGGCTTTCACCCATCAGCGCGGATGCAGCACGCACATCGCGCGCGGCGGGGGGACAGGCACATTGGCCCAAACCGCTGTGGCACGTTCCCCGGGTGACCCAATCAATAAGTAACCCACCGACTCATGGGACCAGCCGCTAATCTGGGCCACCCGTCATAGTGGGAAGAGGTAAGGGTGGGTGTACATTCGTCAGTCCATCCCACCCACCAATCGAAGACTACGCTGTGCAAATCACGCGGCGCCCACTGAATGACACCTCCCGCAAATGGCTCCACCCAACGAGAAGCCCGCGCCTTTCAAAGTGGACGGCGCCAACGCGTGGCAGATGACGCTGACACGCGGGACCAGAATGGGACAGGGGCCACCGGATAAAGGGAGAAACGCGGAATATCGGTCACAGACGACTCAAAAAAAGAAAGCGGTCAGTACGACTTGGATGCGACGCGGCGTGGGCAGAGCGGACACCCCGTCTCCCGACGCAAGACACGATGCAGGCGACAGGCATGCACGGGCCAGTCCACGCTGCGCACGACCAGGAAAATCCCAGACGGGACGCCACGAGACCACGTAGTGGAGCCGCTGCAACCGACGGGTGGGACCAGCAGCAGTACGGGACCACATGTCACTGCAGCAGCGGCAGGGTGTGCACAAGTCGGGTGCACATGCACCTAACCACCCTGCGCGGGCCCTCTAGGATGCACGATGCACCGCGGCCCCTCCGTGACGCACGCCGCAGGACCTGCCCGACAACCCATCCCGTGAGGAGCCTAGCCACGGCAGACGATGAGCGGGGCCAGAAGCAGCATGGGACCATCTGTCAGCGCGTGGAGACTGCCCAAAGCGGGTGCGCATGCATTGTCCAACCACCCTCTGTGTCTTCCCCGGACACACGACGCGAGCCGTGGATCGAACGCGTGGTACACGAGGATAGGCTCTTTCTCACCCGCCGGTGATTCACCCAGCCAATACCGCGGCCACAAGAGCCCACCAGTCATGGACGTGGAATAAAACAACAACGGGGTGAAACTGGAGTCAGCGAACAGAAAGCAATCGAATGGCCAAAAGAAAATGGTTGACCAAAAAAGCTCAATCGAACGGCCAACATAGGTTGAAATCGAGGGAGCTCCCTGGGAGCGAGTTGGCTAGCTTCTGTATTGTTCTAAATTGGATTATATAAATATCCCTCAACATGCAACAAAGAGTCACTCCAAAGTCACTAACAGCGGAGAACAAACGTAGAGATTATTGTAGGGTATGAAACCACCTCAAAGTTATCCTTTCTGATCGATCTATTCAAGAGTCTATAGTAAAATAACACGAAGCTATTCTTTCTGTTCAATCTATCCTAGAGTTCGTACTAGAATAACACCTTAAGACACAAATCAACCAAAACCCTAATGTCACCTAGATACTCCAATGTCACCTTAAGTATCCGTGGGTATGATTATATGATATGCATCACACAATCTCAGATTCATCTATTCAACCAACACAAAGAACCTCAAAGAGTACCCCAAAGTTTCTACCGGAGAGTCAAGATGAAAACGTGTGCCAATCCCTATGCATAAGTTCACAAGGTCACGTAACTCGCAAGTTGATCACCAAAACATACATCAAGTGGATCACGTGAATTTCCCATTGTCACCACAGATAAGCACATGCAAGACATACATCAAGTGTTCTCAAATCCTTAAAGACTCAATCTGATAAGATAACTTCGAAGGGAAGACTCAATCCATTACAAGAGACTAGAGGGGGAGAAACATCATAAGATCCAACTATAATAGCAAAGCTCGCGATACATCAAGATCGTGCGAATCAAGAACACGAGAGAGAGAGAGAGAGAGAGAGATCAAACACATAGCTACTGGTACATACCCTCAGCCCCAAGGGTGAACTACTCCCTCCTCGTCATGCAGAGCGCCGGGATGATGAAGATGGCCACCGGAGAGGGATTCCCCCCTCTGGCAGGGTGCCCGAACGGGTCTAGATTGGTTTTCGGTGGCTACAGAGGCTTGCGGCGGTGGAACTCCCGATCTAGGTTTCTTTCTAGAAGTTTGGATATATATAAGAGGTGTTGGAGTCGGGAACAAGTCAGGGGGTCCCCAAGGCGGCCACGAGGTACGGGGCGTGCCCAGGGGGTAGGCCGCGCCCCCACCCTCGTGGGTGCCTCGGGACTCTTCTGGCCCATCTCCGGTACTCTGTGGGCTTCTTCTGGTCCAAAAATTATCTCCGTAAATTTTTAGGTCAATTGGACTCCGTTTGGTTTTCCTTTCTGCAATACTAAAAAACAAGGAAAAAACAGAAACTGGCACTGGGCTCTAGGTTAATAGGTTAGTCCCAAAAATCATATAAAATAGCATATAAATGCATATAAAACATCCTAGATGGATAATATAATAGCATGCAACAATCAAAAATTATAGATACGTTGGAGACGTATCAAGCATCCCCAAGCTTAATTCTTGCTTGTCCTCGAGTAGGTAAATGATAAAAATAGAATTTTTGATGTGAAATGCTACCTAACATATTTATCAGTGTAATTTTCTTTATTGTGGCATGAATGTTCAGATCCGAAAGATTCAAGACAAAAGTTACCATGTCTTCTCAAAATAACATGGCCAAAGAAAGCTATCCCTACAAAATCATATAGTCTTGCTATGCTCTATCTTCATCACACAAAATATTTAAATCATGCACAACCCCGATGACAAGCCAAGCAATTGTTTCATACTTTTGATGTTCTCAAACTTTTTCAATCTTCATGCAATACATGAGCGTGAGCCATGGACATAGCACTATAGGTGGAATAGAATGGTGGTTGTGGAGAAGACAAAATGGAGAAGACAGTCTCACATCAACTAGGCGTATCAATGGGCTATGGAGATGCCCATCAATAGATATCTATGTGAGTGAGTAGGGATTTCCATGCAACGAATGCATAGAGCTATAAGTGTATGAAAGCTCAAAAAGAACCTAAGTGGGTGTGCATCCAACTTGCTTGCTCACGAAGACCTAGGGCATTTTGAGGAAGCCCAGGTGACGCCCCGAGACCGATGCGCCAGGTGTCTTCCAGTTATTCGCTGTCTTTGCCATGTCATTTGCTTGCGTGTTGCACCTTATCATGTCATCACGTGCATTGCATCATCATGTTTTCAAACTTGCATCTGTCTGGGTCTCCCATTCTCTTTGTTGTCCGTTCTGAGCCCAACCACACTTGCACGCGCCCGCGGCATGTCCGAAATAGTATTAAAAGTGGCCGGGAAATGTTCTCGGAATGGGTTGAAAGTTGGCATGCGGTGTTGTTATAGTGTAGATAGGCCGCCTGTCAAGTTTCATCGCATTTGGAGTCCGTTTAACGCCCCAGCGGTTAACTATAGCGGCATTATAGTCGGTCATACGTCGGACGTTTTCGGTCTCCGAAAACGGTTGCCGGGTTGCATTTCTCCTCTATCTTCTCAGTCCAACCCCACACTTGACCTCGTTTGCCTAACCCCTCTTTCCATAGTGCATCGACCCCCTCGAGTGCGCGTCTGAAACTTACCCGAACCCGACCCTGGCAGTTGTCACCATTGGATCCGGATCATCCCCAAACATCCCTAAATCATCATCAGTTTCTCGTTGGACTCTCCTAAGCTATTTATTCTCGACCGTTCAATTGAAAATCGGAGGGACTAGATACCCCCTAAATCTAGCCTACTTATCATATAAATAGAGCAACCCTAAAATCTAGGGAGCTTGTCCCATCCATCCCATCCCACGCCGCCGCCACTCTCCTTGTTTTCAGCGCCGAACCAACTAGCCTCCATCTTGCCCGATCCAAATCCAACCACCATCGATCCAAAATTCCTCTCGGCCTCCACCCTGTAGCCTCCGACCACCTCCCTCGTCGTGCGCACCCATCCACGAGCAGCCCAAGCCGCATCACCCAGCCACAGCGCCTCCCTACTCGATCGTGTGCTCGAGGCGCCTGAGTTCCTCGTCCGCTGTCACCGAAGGAGCACCAAGGCATCACCTCTTCCTCCTGTTCCTTTCTCCCTCTCTCATCTCTCTTCCCTCACCACGAGCTCCGTTGTCTCTATGCCTACAAGAGCTTCTGCCACCGCGCCGTGGTATCATTCCCCTGCTTTGCCTCGTTTGGGGCCTCTACCTTGCCGGATTCGATAACCCGCCGCTCCGCCAAGTACATCGCCGGAGCACTGCCTCGTCTGGCTCGTTCCCCTGCTTCAATAGAGCGCAGCACCATGCCTACCTCACCACGCGCTCGCGCCGGTGACCTGTGCGCGCTCTGCTTCGAGAAGAGTGCTTCCCTCATCCCGCTCGCCTCCGAAACCGGCGTCGAACCCCGCCGCCCTCGTCTGTCCGGCGAGCTTCATCCGAGATGAGCGCCACTGCCCCCATCTTCTTCCCCTTCCCACTGCTCCTCCGTTCCTCTCGGTCTCACTCTTCTCTCTCTCTCTCTCTCTCTCTCGTAGGGAACCGTCTTGTTCGCCGTCGGTCCATCGCCCCCGCTGTCGGATTTGGCAAGCTCTGGCCTCCCTTGCTTTTCTCGCGTCAATGGAGTCCTGCCAGTGCCAAGTTCCGCTCGATTTCCCTGCTTCGTTGACCCCACGCATCGGCCTGTGTCCCTGCCGCCGCTCGCTGCGTTGACCGCGCCCTTCCTTCGCCTACGTGGACCGCAGCCACGCCTCCGGCCCAGCTTGGCTTTGGCCCAGTGCCCCCTGCCGGCCTTCCTCTCCATCACGTGGGCCTTGGCCTAGGGTGAGCAGTCGCCCTCTGAATGCCCCTGTTGGGCCAAGTGGATTTCGGCCCGACTCATGTTTTTTTCGTGGAGCGATTTACTATTTATCCAGGAGTTTGGCAGTTTTGCAGAAAACCCCCCAAGCATCATGCATTTAATAACTCACAACCAGTGCATCTTATTAAAACAAATTATATATGTAAAATGCTTAGAATTTTGTGTAGATTAACAATACGCAACTTTCATCCATGTTAAAAATGTTTAAATTGATGTTTGCATTAATTTTGCATAATGTCATGCTAAAATGCTTTAATTCATAACTAATTAACCGTAGCTCCAAATTTAATAAACTTTATATCTAAATGGGGTAGAAAAATGCCTAGTTTAACATGGTGGCTTTACTTTGCATGTTTAAAACCTCAAAAATATGGTTTAGGGAAAAACGGTACCAAATCTAAAATATGCATTTGAGGATTTTCCGGAATTGGTGTTTGTTATTTCCGGCCTCATTTAAACTTGACTAGATAGTTAGTTTACTTATGTTTCACCCCTTGCCATGTTTAAAAACATTTAATATTGTTGGGTACCTAAACAGGAGAGAACTAAATAATCGAACGTGGTGTCTCATCAATATGCAACTCATTGCATATTGAGTTCCACTTAATTTGTAGTATTGTTTGTGCATATTGCCATGCCATGCCTCTTTAAACAGGACATGCGTCGTAATTGGTTGTGCATCATGCCATGTTTATGTGATGGTTGTTTACTATATTGCTTGCTTCTTTCCGGGTGGCTTCTCTTGTTAGCTTCGGTTTCGGCCCGGAGTTGTGAGGATTCGTTCGACTTCGTCCGTTGTCTTCTTCATGGACTCGTTCTTCTTCCTTGTGGGGTCTCAGGCAAGATGACCATACCCTCGAAATCACTTCTATCTTTGCTTGCTAGTTGTTCGTTCTATCGCTATGTCGCGGTACCTACCACTTGTTATATCATGCCTCCCATATTGCCATGTCAAGCCTCTAACCCACCTTTCCTAGAAAACCGTTGTTTGGCTAAGTTACCGCTTTGCTCAGCCCCTTTTATAGCGTTGTTAGTTGCAGGTGAAGCTGAAGTTTGTTCTGTGTTGGAACATGGATATGTTGCGATAGCATAATATATCTTATTTAATTAATGCATCTATATACTTGGTAAAGGGTGGAAGGCTCGGCCTTATGCCTGGTGTTTTGTTCCACTCTTGCCGCCCTACTTTCCGTCATACCGGTGTTATGTTCCTTGATTTTGCGTTCCTTATGCGGTTGGGTGTTATGGGAACCCCTTGACAGTTCGCTTTGAATAAAACTCCTCCATCAAGGCCCAACCTTGGTTTTACCATTTGCCTCACCACCACCTATACTTTTCCATTGGGAGTCGCGCTCCCGAGGGTCATCTTTATTTGAACCCCCCTCCCTCGGGCCAGTGCTTCTCTAAGTGTTGGTCCGAACCAGGCAACCTGTGAGGCCACCTCGGGGCAACTTGAGGGCTGGTTTTACTCGTAGCTTGACCTATCCGGTGTTGCCCTGAGAACGAGATATGTGCAGCTCCTATCGGGATTGTCGGCACATCGGGCAGCTTTGCTGGTCTTGTTTAACCATTGTCGAAATGTCTTGTAACCGGGATTCCGAGACTGATCGGGTCTTCCTGGGAGAAGGAATATACTTCGTTGACCATGAGAGCTTGTGATGGGCTAAGTTGGGACACCCCTGCAGGGTATAAACTTTTGAGAGCCGTGCACGCGGTTATGCGGCAGATGGGAATTTGTTAATATCCAGTTGTAGAAAACTTGACACTTAACTTCATTAAAATGAATCCACCGCGTGTGTAGCCGTGACGATCTCTTTCCAGCGGAGTCCGGGAAGAGAACACGGTCTTGTGTTATGCTTGAACGTAAGTAGCTTCAGGATCACTTCTTGATTACTTCTAGCTTCTCGACCGTTGCTTTGCTTCTCTTCTCGCTCTTATTTGCGTATATTAGCCACCATATATGCTTAGTGCTTGCTGCAGCTCCACCTCACTACCTTCCCCTACCCATAAGCTTAAATAATCTTGATCTTGTGGGTGTGAGATTGCTGAGTCCTCGTGACTCACAGATACTTCCAAACAGTTGCAGGTGCCGATAATACCAGCGCGGGTGACGCAAGCGAGCTCAAGTGGGAGCTCGATGAAGATCTTCGTTGTTGTTTTGTGTCGTTTTCGGTTGATTAGTAGTGGAGCCCTGTTGGGACGATGGGGATCTAGCATTTGGGGTTTTCTTCTTCTATTTTTGGTTCCGTAGTCGGACCTTGATTGTAATCTAGATTATGTATGTTTAACTTGTATTTGTGTGAAGTGGCGGTTGTAAGCCAACTCTTTATCCATTTCTTATTCAGTACATGGGATTGTGTGAAGATTACCCCTCTTGCGACAAACCTACCATGCGGCTATGCCTCTAAGTCGTGCCCCGACACGTGGGAGATATAGCCGCATTGTGGGCGTTACAAGTTGGTAATCAGAGCCATCCCCAACTTAGGAGCCCCCTGCTTGATCGAACCGCTGACGTTGTTGAGTCCAGAACAAAATGTTTTGAGTCTTAGGATTATATATATCGGAGAGTGGGATTATTTTTACCCCTCAGTCCCTTCGTCGCTCTGGTGAGGTCTCCTGACATAGAAGTTTTGACTTTTCTCTCCTCAAATTTCATGAAAAAAATTAGGATCACGCGGGTATCTTGGAATCGTTCCGATAGTCTTGTGACGAGAACATTGTTCTTGGTGCCTCCTGACATTTAGGGGTTGTGGCAGTGTCCCAGGGAGTTGAGCTCCAAGGTGTTATCGTCACAATTTTATAGTTGCAGTTCTGGAATACCTGAGTTCGCCGACATCAAAAATCTCTTTTATGTAGTTGTTGGTGAGATAACCTCGACGCCACCCAGTACTGGGGCGGGAGTTCGGGAGTATTTCCATAACTCGTATAACGGATGCTTTTTTAAGGTCGAGGTACATGATTTTCGAAGGTTTCTTGGTTATGTGTTGAAGGTTGGATACAACTTGATGTAGGAATTGTTAGTTTGGGTGAGATATTATGCTTCCCCTATAACCCAACACCTGATTGCATAACCAGAAAGCTTTGGGAGTTTATAAGTGGGAATTCAAGTATCACGTAGGATATCCTTCCAACAGACACATGATACGATATGGGATCTATCATATGTTTGCTTTCGGCTTATTTTGCAAGCCAATCCTTTGTTTTGTTTTGGTTTCTGGTATTCGAGTTGCTTCAAAGTCAAATGTTGATTCCATACCTTTGCTAAGCTATATTCTCATATTTCTATGTGAATACCAATCCTTCATGATAATCGATATTATCATGTCAATCCTTTTCAACCGGCGTGTTTCTCTTCAAGTGGATCCGATCATTTTCAACATCCGCAAGATCAACTCAAAGTCTTCTCAATGTTATTTGTTTCATCCGTCCCCAAGTTGCCTTTGTTTTTCCCGCCTTCCCAACCCTTTTCATTCAAGGAATCAGATGTCTTAATCAAGTATCCTTTTATTAATGGGAAGTCTCTCCATTCTTTTCCGTCAATGTTCTTATCCGGTGATTCTCAAGAAGATACTAAGAGAGCTTCAAGTTTATTATCATTTGTTCTTTCTCTTCTCCGGTGGATTCAATTCAAGCTTTGTCGATCATATCCTTTCCTCGGTTCAAATGCTTTCTCATGCCGGTGCACCTCTTAATCATCCACCTCTCGCTATTCAATTGTTCCGCAGTGCTGAAGATATCCCAGAAGATTCAAGTTTCCATTCTCAATTCGCGCAAGTTCTTTTGATGATGTTATCTCATTCAAGCCATTTAATTCAACCAGCGCAGTCTCTATTTTAAATCATTTCAACGGTGTTTATTTTGAGTGGGCCCTAACCCACAGGTCTTTTTCTAGGTTCTTACCTGACTCTTCTAATTTTTCCAGAGTTACTCTTAAATTCTTTTCCAAGTTTGGCGTAAGAACAAATTATCATCAGTCATATGTCTTTCTCCATGATCTTTCAAATTCTTTTCATTGTTAAGTCAACCTTTATATTCTTCATTATTCCGGAATGTGTCAACAATTCATGGTGTTGTTTCTCGTCGTCATTCTCAGATTTTGAAGACCGAAGAAGAGTTTCTCTTAAATCTTGCTCCATTCTCTTCAAGATTCATGGGTCTAGCTTGATGCCATCCTCTCATAATTGTTTTCAATTGTGAGAATTCTTTTCACCCATCCGGAGAAATTCAGGAGTCTTTTCAGTTTGATTCTCCAGAGCCCATCATCTCAGAATTATTCATTCCAGCTTTCAACTCTCGTTCTTCAAATCTTACCGGTGCATCGTTCAAGTATTCTCCAGTCAGCTTGTCATCTCTTCGTTATCTTAAATCTAAATCCCCTCAAGTATCTTCTTTCATTTCCCAAATTCTTCTTGGTGAATTGTGCCTTTACTACTTCCATTTCCAATTCTTATGGTGGTTTGTTCAAAGATTCTTCTTCCTTCGTTATCATACAGATTCATTTGTTCTTTCCAATCCTACCGGCGGTTCGTTGAAGACCTTCCCAAGTGATGCTATATCTATCTTAATCCTTTCTACAAGAATAAGTAGTATGCCAAATCCGTTGCTTCTCATCAATCTAAATTGATGAAGGATAAGCATAATGTAATTCTTATTCTTGTTTCATCCAAGTGATTAATTCCTTATTCCGGAGGTTCGTCAAAATTCTTGATTTGATTTGTTCATCTTTCTTTTTTGGAGTTCCAAGTTTTCCACTTTATCTTGTCGCAAAGCTCCGTCCAATCATTGCAAGGCTCCAATCTTATTCTTTTCATCCTTCACTTCTTTTTGATCATCCTTTTATTACCGGAGTTCTTCATGGAGGCTCTACATAATGGTTCATCAAGGATTTAATTCCTTCTCGGAGTGTTCATCGTGATTCTTTTCAGAGGAGCTCAAGTATTCTTCATCTTGCATTCCAAAGTGCAATTCTTTCTACCTTATCTTTTGAGATGGCATTATGTCACTCTTGACAATTTCCCTTCGTATGTCATGATTCAACAGTTTTCAAGAATGAGATAGCTAAACCCATCAATTTCTTCGAGCATGAGCTCTTCTCAATCCATCAATCTCTTCATTGGAGTTATCTTGGGTTACATTTCACCTAAAGCCTTCCCTAAGGAATGTTGCTATTGTGGTGCTTATCAGTAATCCAAGTTTCCTCCTATTCTCGCGACGAGAGAAGTTTTCATCTCTTCATTGCTCTCAAGCAAGCAATTGATTCCGTTAGTGGCAGAATTTCACCTCAGTCTTGACATGTTTTCCTTAATCCCACTACAAGTTTATTCTTTTCATTGTTCATTTCCCAACAACTCTGTCCAATCCTCTATGGAAGGATGCTTTCAAATTCATTCGAGGTAGAAGATGTTGTTTTCTTCTTTGTTACTTTCACCGTTCCATCTTTTGTTCCGGAGGCATTGTGATGTTGCACGCTTAGACCCATCATCCCATTTTTTGTCAAAGATCATGTTCTTTCTTTTGCTTATCCATTCAACCGGAGTGTCGTGTCCTCCATTCAAGTTCTCTCATCTTATCAAGTTTTGCCTTCCTTCTCAACCGGAGTGCTGTCTGAGATCTTTCTTACCCCTTGTTCCATTCTTTCAATAGTTTCGGAGGCAGTGTGTTGTTGATTTCATCAAGTATCCCCTCATCTTGTCAAGTTCATATTTCATGCCTTCCATTTCCAACCGGAGTGTGGTCGTAATTGATCCTTATCGTTCCTTGTACATCTCGTTTCTACCGGAGTGCTTGCATGTACTTCTTGTCCATTGCACCCCTTTTTCTTATGTCTTTTAACCTACAAGGCTCTAGTAATGTTCCTTGTTCCCCTTTTCTAATGGAGTGTTTTCAACTTTGTTCATCTTCGTTGTATTCTTAATTTCAATTTGTTCAACCTTGGAAGGTTCTTTGGTTTCATTCATTTGTCAAAGAAGCAACTTAGTTTTACCTCTTCTCCTCCTCTTCCGTTTCCCTCCGGTGCCATCCTAGATCTCGGGACGAGATCCTCTTATAGTGGTGGAGTGTTGTGACGCCCCAAGACCGATCCGCCAGGTGTCTTCCAATTATTTGTTGTCCTCGCCATGTCATTTTATTGCGTGTTGCATCTTATCATGTCATCATGTGCATTGCATCATCATCTTTTCAAACTTGCATCCGTCCGGGTCTCCCCGTTCTCTCCGTTGTCCGTTCTAAGCCCAACCACACTTGCACGCGCCCGCGGCATGTCCAAAATATTATTTTATAAGTGGCCGGGAAATTTTCTCGGAATGGGTAGAAAGTTGGCATGCGGTGTTGTTATAGTGTAGATAGGCCGTCTGCCAAGTTTCATCGCATGCGGAATCCGTTTGATGCCCCAACGGTTAACTATAGCGGCACTATAGTCGGGCATACGTCGGACGTTTTCGGTCGGCTAAAACGGTTGCCGGGTTGCATTTCTCCTCTCTCTTCTCAGTCCAACCCCACACTTGACCTTGTTCGCCTAACCCCTCTTTGCACAGTGCATCGAACCCCTCGAGTGCGCGTCCGAAACTTACCCAAACCCGACCCGGGCAGTCGTCACCGTTGGATCTGGATCATCCCCAAACATCCCTAAATCATCATCGGTTTCTCGTTGGACTCTCCTAAGCAATTTATTCTCAACCATTCGATTAAAAATCGAAGGGACCAGATACCCCCCTAAACCTAGCCTACTTACCATATAAATAGAGCAACCCTAAAATCTAGGGACCTTTTCCCATCCATCCCATGCCCACGCCGCCGCCACTCTCCTTGTTTTCAGCGCCGAACCCACTAGCCTCCATCTTGCCCAATCCAAATCCAACCACCATCGATCCAAAATTCCTCTCGGCCTATACCCTGTAGCCTCCAACCACCTCCCTCGTCGTGCGCACCCATCCACGAGCAGCCCAAGTCACATCAGCCAGCCGCAGCGCCTCCCTACTCGATCGTGTGCTCGAGGCACCCCAGTTCCTCGCCGGCTGTCACCGGAGGAGCACCAAGGCATCACCTCTTCCTCTTGTTCCTTTCTCCCTCTCTCATCTCTCTTCCCTCACCACGAGCTCCCTTGTCTCTGTGCCTACAGGAGCTTCTGCCGCCGCGCCGTAGTGTCGTTCCCCTGCTTCGCCTCGTCTGGGGCCTCTACCTCGCCGGATTCGAGAACCCGCCGCCCCGCCAAGTACATCGCCGGAGCACTGCCTCGTCCCGCTCGTTCCCCTGCTTCAACAGAGCACGGTGCCATGCCTACCTCACCACGTGCTCGCGCCGCCGACCTGTGCTTGTTTTGCTTCGAGCAGAGTGGTTTCCCTCGTCTCGCTCGTCTCCGAAACTAGCGCTGAACCCCGCCGCCCTCGTTTGACCGGCGAGCTTCATCCGAGATGAGCGTCGCTGCCCCCATCTTCTTCCCCTTCCCAATGCTCCACCATTCCTCTCAGTCTCACTCTTCTCTCTCTCGCGCAGGGAACTGTCTTGGTCGCCGCCCGTCCATCGCGCCCGTTGTTGGATTTGGCAAGCTCCGGCCACCCTTGCTTTTCTGGCGTCACCAGAGTCCTGCCAATGCCAAGTTCTGCTCGATTTCCTTGCTTCGTTGACCCCGCGCCTCGCCTTGCGTCCCTGCCACCGCTCGCTGCGTGGACCGTGCCCTTCCTTCGCCTACGTGGACCGCAGCCACGGCTCTAGCCCAGCCTGGCTTCGGCCCAGGCCCCCTGCCTGCCTTCCTCTCCATCACGTGGGCCTTGGCCCAGGGTGAGCACCCGCCCTCTGAATGCCCCTATTGGGCCAACTGGATTTCGGCCAACTCATGTTTTTTTCCGCGGAGCGATTTACTATTTATCCAGGAGTTTGGCTGTTTTGCAGAAAACCCCCCAAGCATCATGCATTTAATAACTCACAACCGGTGCATCTTATTAAAATAAATTATATATGTAAAATGCTTATAATTTTGTGTAGATTAACAATATGAAACTTTCATTCATGTTAAAAATGTTTAAATTGCTGTTTGCATTAATTTTGCATAATACCATGCTAAAATGCTTTAACTCATAACTAATTAACCGTAGCTCCAAATTTAATAAACTTTATATGTAAATGGGGTAGAAAAATGCCTAGTTTAACATGGTGGCTTTACTTTTCATGTTTAACAACTCTAAAATATGGTTTAGGGCAAAACAGTACCAAACCTAAAATATGAACTTGAGGATTTTCTGGAATTGTTTTTTGTTATTTCCGGCCTCATTTAAACTTGACTAGATAGTTAGTTTACTTATGTTTCACCCCTTGCCCTGTTTAAAAAAATTTAATATTGTTGGGCACCTCAACGGGAGAGAACTAAATAATCGAACATGGTGTTTCATCAATATACAACTCGTTGCATATTGAGCTCCACTTAATCTGTAGTATTGTTTGTGCATATTGCCATGCCATGCATCATACTTGGTTGTGCATCATGCCATGTTTATGTGATGGTTGTTTACTATATTGCTGGCTTCTTTCTGGGTTGCTTCTCTCGTTAGCTTCGGTTTTGGCCCCAAGTTGTGAGGATTCGTTCGACTTCGTCCGTTGTCTTCTTCATGGACTCGTTCTTCTTCCTTGCGGGATCTCAGGCAAGATGACCATACCCTCGAAATCACTTCTATCTTTGCTTGCTAGTTGCTCGCTCTTTTGCTATGTCGTGCTACCTACCACTTGTTATATCATGCCTCCCATATTGCCATGTCAAGCCTCTAACCCACCTTTCCTAGCAAACCGTTGTTTGGCTAAGTTACTGCTTTGCTCAGCCCCTCTTATAGCGTTGTTAGTTGCAGGTGAAGCTGAACTTTGTTCCATGTTGCAACATGGATATGTTGGGATATCAGAATATATCTTATTTAATTAATGCATCTATATACTTGGTAAAGGGTGGAAGGCTCGGCCTTATGCCTGGTGTTTTGTTCCACTCTTGCCGCCCTAGTTTCCGTCATATCGGTGTTATGTTCCTTGATTTTGCGTTCCTTACGCGGTTGGGTGTTATGGGAACCCCTTGACATTTTGCTTTGAATAAAACTCCTCGGCAAGGCCCAACCTTGGTTTTACCATTTGCCTCACCACCACCTATACTTTTCCCTTGGGAGTCGCGCTCCCAAGGGTCATCTTTATTTTAACCCCCTCCCCGGGTCAGTGCTTCTCTATGTGTTGGTCCGAACCGGGCAACCTGTAGGGCCACCTCGGGGCAACTTGAGGGCTTGTTTTACTCGTAGCTTGACCTATCCGGTGTTGCCCTGAGAATGAGATATGTGCAGCTCCTATCGGGATTGTCGGTACATCGGGCGGCTTTGCTGGTCTTGTTTTACCATTGTCGGAATGTCTTGTAACCGTGATTCCGAGACTGATCGGGTCTTCTCGGGAGAAGGAATATCCTTCGTTGACCATGAGAGCTTGTGATGGGCTAAGTTGGGACACCCCTGCAGGGTATAAACTTTCGAGAGTCGTGCCCGCGGTTATGTGGCAGATGGGAATTTGTTAATATCTGGTTGTAGAAAACTTGACACTTAACTTCATTAAAATGAATCCACCACGTGTGTAGCCGTGACGGTCTCTTTTTGGCGGAGTCCGGGAAGAGAACATGGTCTTGTGTTATGCTTGAACGTAAGTAGCTTCTTGATCACTTCTAACTTCTCGACCGTTGCGTTGCTTCTCTTCCCGCTCTTATTTGCGTATGTTAGCCACCATATATGCTTAGTGCTTGCTGTAGATACACCTCACTACCTTCCCCTACCCATAAGCTTAAATAGTCTTGATCTCACGGGTGTGAGATTGCTGAGTCCTCGTGACTCACAGATACTTCCAAACAGTTGCATGTGCCGATGATACCAGCGCGGGTGACGCAACCGAGCTCAAGTGGGAGCTCGATGAAGATCTTGGTCGTTGTTTTGGGTCGTTTCCGGTTGATCAGTAGTGGAGCCCAATTGGGACGATCTGGGATCTAGCATTTGGGGTTTTCTTCTTCTATTTTTGGTTCCATAGTCGGACCTTGATTGTAATCTGGATGATGTATGTTTAACTTGTATTTGTGTGAAGTGGTGATTGTAAGCCAACTCTTTATCCCTTTCTTATTCAGTACATGGGATTGTGTGAAGATTACCCCTCTTGCGACAAACCTACCATGCGGCTATGCCTCTAAGTTGTGCCCCGACACGTGGGAGATATAGCTGCATTGTGGGCGTTACGGCCCATCATTGGAATATACAAGCCAAGTTCTATAATGAAATATTCCCACTAGTATATGAAAGTGACAAGATAGGAGACTCTCTATCATGAAGATCATGGTGCTACTTTGAAGCACAAGTGTGCTAAAAGGATAGTAACATTGCCCCTTCTCTCTTTTTCTTTCATTTTGTTTTGTTTTGTTTTTGTTTTTTGGGGCCTTCTCTTTTTTATGGCCTCTTTTTTTCTTTTTCATTTTTTCGTCCGGAGTCTCATCTCGACTTGTGGGGGAATCATAGTCTCCATCATCATTTCCTCACAGGGGACAATGCTCTAATAATGATGATCATCACACTTTTTATTTACTTACAACTCAAGAATTACAATTCAATACTTAGAACAAAATATGACTCTATGTGAATGCCTCCGGCGGTGTACCGGGATGTGCAATGAATCAAGAGTGACATGTATGATAGAATTATAAATGGTGGCTTTGCCACAAATACGATGTCAACTACATGATCATGCAAAGCAATATGACAATGATGAAGTGTGTCATAATAAACGGAACGGTGGAAAGTTGCATGGCAATATATCTCGGAATGACTATGGAAATGCCATAATAGGTAGGTATGGTGGCTGTTTTGAGGAAGGTAATGGTGGGTGTATGGTACCAATGAAAGTTACACTACAAAAAAATACACATCCGTGACATTTTGGGCCGAACAAAAATTTTTTTTGTCATACATATGACACTTCTATGACGATAATTGTGACAAAACCCGGTATCATCATAGATGTGGTGGGCTCCTACTTCTATGACAAAAAATCATGACAGAAAATGGGCTTTTCATCCTGGGCGGGCCGGAGACGCAGCTACATGACATTCTTTGGGCCGTCCATGACGGAAAAAACTATGGTAGAAGCGAGGGGGAGGAAAATTTTGGGGAGTTCCCGGTTACGGTGGGAGGTCGGGGGCGAAGCGATGCGCATTTCTCTCGTACACGTACGCGTGTGTGTGCGAGGCGTTGGCTCTAACTGAACCCGAGCGAGGCGTTGGGCTCTAACTGAACCCGAGCAATTGCACTACAGGCTACGCATTACTGAACCCGAGCGATCGATCGATGGCTGTTAACTGAACCAGATCGAGCGATTCCTTCGCTACTGCTGCTAACTGAAGCCGATCGATGCTACCTCTGGATGAACAGTGAGCGTTGCAGGGGGGTGGATGAACAGTTCCTGGTAGGGGTGGATGAACAGGAACCCGTGGTGTTGCCTCTGGATGAACAGGACCCCGTGGTGTGGTGGAGGGCTGGATAAACAGTAGATGGTGTAGGGGTGCCCGTGGAGGGGTGGATGAACAGGACCCCGTGGTGTGGAGGGCTGGATGAACAGTAGACAGTGGAGGGGTGGTTGAATAGGACCCCGTGGTGTGGAGGGATGGATGAACAGTAGACGGTGGAGGGGTTCCCATGGAGGGGTGGTTGAACAGGACCCCGTGGTGTGGAGGGCTGGATGAACAGTAGACGGTGGAGGGGTGGTTGAACAACAGCCGATGGAGTAGCGCGCGGTGGAGGCTGTATGAACAGGAGCCCGTGGAGGCTGGATGAACAGGAGCCCGGGGAGGCTGGATGAACAGGAGCCCATGGAGGCTGGAGGAGGTCGACAGTGGAGATGAACAGTATCCCGTGGAGTCCCGTTTTGCGGTACGCCACACCCCTCCTGATGAACAGGACCCCTGTTTCGACTGTAGCGCTCCAACACAAGTCTGTTTCCTCCATTTTGCGGTTCGCCACACCCCTCCCGATCAACATGACCCCCATTTCGACCGTAGGAGGTCCGTTTCCTCCGTTTTGCGGTACGCCAGACCCCTCCCGATGAACAGGATCCCGTTTCAAACGTGGCTAGTCGAACACAAGGCTGTTTCCTCCATTCTGTGGTACGCCAGGCCTCGTTTCCATCGCCTGTTCCAGCCTTCCCGATGAACACGACGCATTCCGTTGCCTCCCCATGAACACGACGCATTCCGTTGCCTCCCCATGAACACGACGACGACACTGTTTCTCTGTTCCGACCCAGCCATGTACACGAGCCCTGGTCGTACGTATGCGCGAGTAGGCGTTCGAGACCTCGCCCGTATGTACACATACGTGGCCATATTTTCTTTCTTACACCCTGGCCGCTGTACGTACATGTAAATGCTACGTGCGCGCCTCTACTACGACACGTGCACGCCTCTACATCGACCAGTATGTACGTACATGTTCGCGACCAGAATGACAATGCTACGTACGCTTCGACCAGGTGGGTCCCGACTGTCAGGCACTTCCTTGCCTGCGAAGATGTAGCTGGTCGGTCCCAGCAGTCAGGGGGCGAATCGTTTTTTTTTTGCCCGGACGCACTTCCTTGCATGCGAAGATGTAGCTGGTGGGTCCCAACAGTCAGGGGGAAATGTTTTTTTCATGAAATACAGTGGCCCGTCCAGTGGGTCCCAGCTGTCAGGTAGAGGAATCATTATTTTCCGCGTAATAAGGAGGCACTTCCTTGCTGCGGCCGTGGACCCAGTTGTCAGCCTCTCCACGTACAGTCCATGTCCGATGGAAGTCGTTCCTTGACCACGTTGACCATGCCGTGCCGAGAGCACCAAGGCGGTGGACGACGGCGAGGCCTAGGAAGGGGGCGACATGGAGGTAGGGAAGACTTGGCAGTTGCTTCCCACGCGGAGGGGAGTACGACTGTACGAGGGTTTACTGGTTCGTCTACCGTTGCTGGAGAATAACAGCAGGTGTGGGTGAGTAGAGGGATGCTAGGCCAGCGATGGGAGTACGGTCGGGCGGTGAGGCCTACGCGGCAGCACAGCCGGCCGCGAGGAGGAGGGAGCAGGCAGTCCCGCCGGCGCTTGTTTGAGCGGCTGGAGCAGGAAGAGGAAAGATTGAAGAAGCACGACGGCCGTTGGATGGACATCCAACAGTCAGTGCTTGTGCGTCAACCTTTTTTTAGGAAAGCCTTAAATCTACGGAAAACATCATACAACCCATCTACCATTATTTCTAATAATTTACAGACCATTTGCTAATTCTTAAGGTTTTTTTGGAGCCCATATTCTTTTTGTTAGCATTACAGCCCATATTGTGGCAACGGTTAAAAAATTATACGAAATTTTGCATATTTCGGTGCAGTCCGAACTCTTTTTAATCCCGAAATTTCGACTCACATTCAAACTGATTTTAAAAATAAATGTATATCAATATAAAATCCAACAAATTCTCCACTCATAAAAATTAATGTAATTTAAAATCTTGAAATGAAAAAAAAGATATTTGAAACTAATTGCCGGTTTGATGTGTTTAAAAACTATACAACCCATTTCTCATTACTGATGGGCCATTTTCTCGGCCAGCCGAATGAAAGCTCTCCTCATCTTGAAAGATTTGCAGCCCAACAGGCCTGACAAAGCGACTTACTTGGCAAATCACAAAAGATTGGGTTGTGGCCATGGACCCAGCTATCAGCCTCTCCATGTATAGTACTCTTCCGATGGAAGTTGTTCCTTGACTATGTTGACCACGCCGCACGGAGAGCACCATGGCGGTGGATGACGGCGAGGCCTAGGAAGGGGATGACGCGGCAGTGGAAGCCCGCGCGGAGAGGACTACAAGGGTTCACTGGTTCGGCTGCGGTGTGAGGCTGCCGTTGCCGTAGGGCCTGGCCAGCGGTGGGAGTAGTAGGGGGCGGTGAGGCCTCTGCGGCAGCACAGCCGGCCATGGGAGGCAGGAGCATGCGGCACGACCGGCGCTGCTTTGGGCGGCTGGAGCAAGAAGACCAGAGGTTGAAGAAGCACTATGGCCATTGGATGGACATCGTACGGTCACTAGAGCTAGAATCGTTCATATTGACTAAGTTGACAAAGCCCTTCGTCCCCGTCAACTTAGTAGGCCCACAAGTCAGCCTCCCAGCAAGGTGGGTCCCAGCTAGCCAGGGGAGTATTCATTTTTTTGTGCGTAATAAGGAGGCACTTCCGGTGGGTCCGAGCTGACAGCGGGGGGAATGTTTTTTTCGCGAAATACGGTGGCCCGTCCGATGGGTCCCAGCAGTCAGGGGGAAACGATTTTTTTCACAAAATACTGATGGCCCGTCCGGTGGGTCCCCGCTGTCAGGTGGAGGAATAATTATTTTCCGCGTAATAAGGAGGCACTTCCTTGAGGCTGCCGTGGACCCAGCTATCAGCCTCTCCATGTACAGTACTCTTCCGATGGAAGTCAGTCATTGACCACATTGACCATGCCGCGCCGAGAGCACCAGGGCGGTGGACGACAACGAGGACTAGGAAGGGGACGACTCGGAGTTGGGGAAGACGCAGCAGTGGATGCCCACGCGAAGAGGAGTACGAGGGTTCACTGGTTCGGCTGCGGTGTGAGGCTGCTGTCGCCGCAGAATAACAAGGGGTGTGGGTGAGTAGAGGGATGGCCTGGCCAGCGGTGGGTGTAGTAGGGGGCGGTGAGGCCTCCGCGGCATCACAGCCGGCCACGGGAGGCAGGAGCATGCGGCACGACCGGCGCTGGTTTGGGCGGCTGGAGCAAGAAGACCAGATGTTGAAGAATCACTACGGCCGTTGGATGAACATCATACGGTAACAAGAGCTAGAATCGTTCATATTGACTAAGTTGACAAAGCCCTCCGTCCCCATCAACTTGGTAGGCCCACAAGTCAGCCTCCCACTATGCTGGGTTCCAGCTGGCAGGGGGAATATTCATTTTTTTGTGCGTAATAAGGAGACACTTCCTTGCATGCGAAGATAGCTGGTGGGTCCGACATGTTAGCGGGGGGCACTTTATTTCGCGAAATACAGAGGCCCTTCTGGTGGGTCCCAGATGTTAGGTGGAGGAATCATTATTTTGCGCGTAATAAGGAGGCATTTCCTTGTGTGCGGCCGTGGACCCAGCTGTCAGCCTCTCCACGCACAGTCTACTTCTGATGGTGTCGTTCGTTGACCACATTGACCACGCCGCGCCGAGCGCATCCAAGGTGGTGGATGATGGTGAGGCCCCGGACAGCAACGAGCCGGAGATGGGAAGATGTGGGAGTAGAGTCATGGACAGAGAGGTGTACGAGGGTTAAATGGTTCTAGTGCGGTGTGGTTCGGCAGTCGGTGGAGAAGAACAGGAGGTGTGGAGGGGTGGAGGGATGGCCTGGCCAACGGTGGAGTAGCGCTTCATAACGAAGCATGCTAAGCAGAGCTGCTAGCAGTAGGAGGCGGGAGGTGGTCCCGGCGGCGTTGGAGGAAGAAGATGAGAGATTGAAGATGGATGCCGGTCGTTGGATGTAAATCCAACTGCTAACATGTCCGAATCATTTGTTGACTAAATTGACAACGACTTGCATTGGCTTCGACCTATTGGCCCACATTTCAGCCTCCAAAAATGTGGCACGTATTCAACCCATTTTTTCAGAATTTACAGTCTTTTTTTGCGCGGTAGAATTTACAGTCAATTTGATCTTTTTTTTTGAATTACAGCCATTAGCTGGGCTGGGTGAACAAATAATGTAGCGTCCATGCAGCCCGTTTATTTTATTTCCTAAAAAATTACAAGCCATTTGCACTTTCTCGAAATACACGATTTTACTGGGCTGATTCTAATTATAATGTTGGGTTGGGCTAGCAAAGTTATCAAAAAATAAAAAGGGGCCAAGCATTTTGTTATAAATATATTTAAATAATAAGTGATATTATTACATTCGTCCTTAAATCTTACCAAGCTTTTGTACACAATCACTAGGATTTTCGTGCCAAAACAATCCAGGATTTTATTTGTTAAGAAATTATTTTTATAAGTTAATAAGATGCGGGATGTTGTTTTCTTACATATGTAAGTATCTGTTAAATATATGATGACAATAAAAATAATATATAATGACATATAAAATATATTTTTTAGAAAAACAAGGAGCATCTCCCCGGTTCCATTGCTGAGAACGAAACCACAACATATTCTGATACAGCAGCTCAAAGAGCAATTCGAAAGCAAAGGTAGAAAAGCTACAAACTAGGGGGTGGATGAACAAGTTCTCTGAATAACACAAATCACCCGAGCGGTGCCAAAGGCAGAGCGGATAGAGCACTCAAATGACACAAGGAGGGTCCAGCGAAGCCTTCATGGTCTTCAGCCGAGGGGCCGTGTCAGCCTGCGACGACCAGTAAGCAAGCGGAGACACCGGGCTGGAAAGCGTAGCATGGTGGATGTCCCTCTTTTTCGGTGACAGGTGCCCATCATCTTCATCAAAGATCTTGAGACGAGCCCACGGGTCCAGTCCCAGAGCACGTCGAGCCTTGTTCAGCCACAAGTGACCGCCAACGGTTTCTGGAGGGATCTTGATAGGGTTTCCACGAAGCTTGTCAACTTGACCTTGTCCGATCCGGAGGAGAGAATCGCCCAGTTCCTCACCATGTTCCTGATCAACCTCAAGACCCGCGGATTGGAAATTCAGGAGGTGTTACTGAAAATCATAGCATTTCTATATTTCCAGAGGCACCAAAGGACAGCTGAGCTAACAGTGTTTAAAACTGAGCACTTTTTGGTAGCAATCCAGAATCTGGCGACAGATTCGAAGGATGAGCGAATCTGACTATAGAAATATTCCTCAATGTGGGCCCAGAGATGTTTAGCAACTATACATTCAAAAAATAGGTGAGAACAAGACTCTTGTTCCAAGCAGTAAACACACTCAAGGGGTTTGATGATGTGTCTCTTCCTAAGTTTATCCCTAGTCATTAATTTGTTTTTGGAGAGAAGCCAGAGAAATACATGAATTTTAGGGGGAAATCTCAATTTCCAGACAGCAGGGATAAACACGGGTTGAACCCCTCTAAATTTGATAACATGATAGAGGGAGCTGGAGGAATACTTCCCCTTATTGTCCAGCTGCCAAATCAGGGCATCCGGCTCGGCAGTAAAGGTAATGCTTTTGGCAATTTCCTCCAACTGGAACCATTGTTCCATGAGACTATCACTAAAGTTCCTTCTAAAAGAGAGTTTTAGGCATTGACCATCCCAAACTTCATTGACACTTTTGTTAAGCTCATTGCGGACAGAGTAAATAGGCCAAAATTGGACTGCTAGGGGGGATGTGCCAAACCAAGTATCTTCCCAGAACCTGGTTCTGCTCCCATCCCCTATGTTCCATCTATAGCCAAATTTCACAGCATGCATAATAGATTTTAATCCTTTCCAGAATCTAGAGGTCTTAGGGTTGGAGGAAGGGACAAAAATATTAGGTTTATTTCCTAGGTATTTATGGGCAATAAGAAGCTTCCAGGGTTTCAGGTCTTCCTCATAGAATCTTTTAATCCAAGACCCTAGAAGACAGATGTTAATTTCTTGGAGGTTAGGTATGCCTAGGCCTACAAAATCTTTTTTCATAGAGAATAGGGCCCAATTAGCAAGGTGTGGCTTCCTATTTCCCTCAAAATCAGTCCACAAGCAATGAGACATCTGAGAATTGATGAGGTTCACTGCCCATTTAGGGAACTTGAAGAAGGAGAGGAGATACACTGGAATGCTAGCCAAACAAGATTGTATGAGGATCAATCTACCCCTGTAAGAGAGAAGTTTGCCCCTCCACCTAGCAATCCTTTTGATGATTTTATCCAGAAGGGTTGGATATCCTCTCTCCTCAGTTTATCATAGTGGAGAGGGATACCTAGGTACTTAATGGGGAAGTTACCTTTATTACAAACTAGAATAGAGAGGAAGTCAGCTAACTCCTGATCATCCATGTTGATAGGGATGATTTCACTTTTAGAGTAGTTGATTCTCATGCCCGAGACTTGTTTAACCAGGTTAGAACGGTTTTCAGATTGCTAGCATGTGTGGAGTCATTGTCTAAGAAAAGGATGGTATCATCTGCATATTGAAGGCAGATGATGCCACTAGGGCAGACCTCAGGACAAAGCCCTGCAATCAGACTATGATCAGCAGCTTTGCTCAGCATTTTAGTAAGAACGTCCACTACTAAATTAAACAAAAGCGGCGAGATGGGGTCACCTTGCCTAAGGCCTTTACCAGCAAGGAAAAAATCACTTTCACAATTATTTAATTTGACCCCAACAGACCCCCCATGAGTAAGTTGCTAGAGCCAACTCTCCTCTATGAAAGTCTTGGAAAAGATCTAAGAGATCATTTTTACCAAGTCCCAAAAATGTTGGTAAAACAAGAAGTGAATCCCATCAGGACCAGGAGCCCCATCAGGATAAGAGCTAAAAATGGCTTCCTTCACCTCTGTCTCTGAAAAAGGGGCTTCTAGCAGCTCATTTTCAGCAGGAGAGACTTTTTCAGAAGCAGAGAAAAAATTGTTTTGTAGAGAAAACCCAGAAGGGTTTTCTTTCTTAAACAGGTCTTTGTAGAAGTCACTAGCCACTTTCAGCATCTCAACTACCTCAGTAACAGGGCCATTAGGGCCATCAAGGGAGTGAATGAGAGTTTTCCTCCTCCTCTAGTTAGCTACTACATGGAAGTAAGCAGTATTTCTATCACCCTCCTTAATGTTCCTATCTTAGACCTTTGTTTGGCTTTGATTTCTTCTTGAAGCCAAATTTTCTTGAGCTCTCCATGGACAAAGTTTAATCTATTAGTCTCAGCCTCAAAGAGGTCAGTGGTTTCTGCCTTAATATCTAGAGAATCAAACTCAAGGAGGAGAAGCCTTTTGTATCTTCTAAGATTAGCTTCCTCATTGGAGTTCCACCCTTTGGTAGTTCTTCTAAATCTCCTGATTTTGATCTGCAAATTTTCTAGGGGGCAGCTGCTCCCAGTAGGCTCATTCCAGATTTTCCTGACTAGCTCAGTAAAATCTTCTCTAAGCAACCACCACTTTTCAAATTTAAAACTATTGCTCTTTGGAGTTTGGTTAAGACCAGAGTCCCAGAGCAAAGGAGTGTGGTCACTACCACATCTGGGCAGAGCTCTACAACTAGAAAGGGGAAAGAAACTATCTAATTCTGTGTCACAGAAAATTCTGTCAATGGTGGACATAATCCTGGAGCAGCACTTCCAACATATCTAGCAGAACTGTGGGTTTTCCTTCTGACATGGCAATTCTCAACTTTATGGGTAACCATTTTGCAGATAAAACAACTCTTGGGCTTGACACATTTATCCAAATGATGCCCTGGTTCCCCACAGTTGTAGCAGATCACCTCAGAGTATGCCATAAGGCCCGAAGCAGGGGCAGGAGCAGTTTTCTGGATGGCCTATCTCTTCTTTTGCTGATTCTTGCCTTGAGATTTCCCACTGATCTGAGAGTCAGAACCACCAGCAGATTGATCTTGGGAAATTACAGGAGCCTGCCCAAATTGTGCCCCCATTTGGGGCAGAGGTGGGCCATACCACTGCTCAACCGGCGCTCCCTCCCATTGTGATAGGGGAAATTCATCGGAGTTCCTGGTTCCTTCTCATCCTCCAGCCAGATGTTGTCTCTCAGGAAGCAGAAATAACCACCAGACAGCTCAATTGAAGCAGATTGCAAGCCTAATTTCAATCTTCTGCAGGTTTGGGGGAGAGATAAGGTAGGGGATCCACCTGCTCCGGCTCCGGAGGCGTGCTGGTGGGCAGGAGTCCAGTCAAGCATTCCCATCTCAGAGCACGGCGAGGATCTCCTGAATTCACTTCTCCTTCTGCCCATCGAACGAACGCAATCGACGGCTCACTAGGGTGGGGCATCATGTGCTTCTCCGAGAAATCTCCTTCGAAGTAGATCCGCAGGGCTAGATTCAGCAGCTCCCAATCCACATGATCCTTGAACATCCGAGCATACCTGCGTGAGTGAGAGAACGGATTCGGTCCCTCCTCGGCTTCCTCCCTCGCAGCTTCCTCCTCTGCTTCCCTCCATTCGCGCGTGCACTGGGTCCAGGAGAGAGCGTCGTCGCGGATCCGGATCGCCCGCTCCCTCCATCTCCTCCCTCGAGTCTCCCGCAGCACCGCCAGCACGATGGAGTCGAGCGGCTGGAGCATCCGCGGGAAGGCTTTGTAGACATGTGGGAGATGCATCTTGTATGGCCGGTGACTCCATGGGGGGCGCGAGCAGACTTGCTGAGGGGGGCAGGCGCGCCCGGAGTCAGGAGGCAGGGGTGGCAGCGAGATCTATTTGCCAATTACTCCCTCCTTTTCGGTTTATAGGGCTCAATTCAAAAATCTCACCAACCAAGGTAGAAGATGAATGGTGGAATACTTTTTGTAGTTTGCAAAAGCACCTAATTAATGCACTTGTTTTCCTCAAAAAATTATGTTTATCAATGCATAAATTGCAATGCATGCATGCATGCATAAAGTACATGCATTGGTCAATTTTCTCTTAATACTTGCATGCAATGATCTAATGCACCTTGGAATCTGAACATGTGATGGAAAACAACCAAATTGAGCCTTATAAAATGGAAAAACTAAAATTTTGAGATAAGCCCTATAAACCAAAAAGGAGGGAGTATGTGAACTAAACAGTCAAGATATAAAATAATTTAAATATATATAATATAGTTAGAAGGGAAACATAAGTTGGACCTGGCGGTCCTATTCTTATATAGAAAAATAGAACAGACCTTTGTGTTTTCTTCAAAAAAATACATAAATTGGGCTGCCAAAAATAAAACCTCGGATGGGAGGTCCATAGGCCGGTCGATACATGACGGCCCTAAGAAAATACAAGCAGGCATATGGACCTCCCATCCGAGGTCCTGGGCTACGCATGTTAAAAATGAAAGCCTAGACGGGGCAGCCCAAAACCACGTCCAACACTTGCCAAAACATCGTCCCTCGTTTTCTCTGTGTTTCGCACACTCGACATTGTGTGGGCATTTTGAGTGTGCATCATATGAAGATGTGCTATGCATGAATGTTGATCAGCATGATGTTAACTGGCTAGTAGTTCCATTTTCGACAATGAATAAAACTTCCAACATGATGTTAACCCTGTTTGAAAAGGCCGTGTTAATATAAATGCTCTGCCTCTGAAAGTTGCAGTTTCTTATTTGAAACTGAACTTGCAGTTTCTTATCTGAAACTGAAACTTGCAGTTTCTTCTCTGAGAATCACATTGTCTGCACTTTTATACTCCTATGAAACTACATTTTAAGTGCTAAAATAGATCTCTAGAATTCATAAAATACTTTATATGCTCAATACTGCAAATCAAAAATTCAAAAGACATTCATATCTGAAAGTACTCTCAAAATACACAACACAAAACACAATTCACAACCTGCAAATACTGACAACCCTAAGCTCCTCCTGACAATTCACAACCTGCCCGACTATTGGGCTGGGGGGCAGCCCCCTCCTATTCCTCGGCGGCAGACAGACTCCCCGTGAGACGATGTGAACGGCGAGGGAGACGATGGCAGGGAAGCGTCGTCGGGCCAACTGCTTTTCTCCTCTTGCAGTTGGGTTCGGTCGACGAAGACTCCACCGGCTTGCTCTGGTAGGACACCCTCACAAACGGCACCCTGTAGATGCTCGATCCTTCAATCTCTGGTGGATGCTCCATCTTGGATCGATACCCCACCACCACTCCCTCACGATCGGATTCGGTGAATCTGTTTGCTCCATGGCCCAGAGGAGCAGCTCTATGTACTCTGGCGCGACTCCCTCCGGGAGTATCGCAGCCTTTTCGCTCTGTTGCAGATATTTGGCCATGGATGTCGCCGCTAGTTGGTCCTTGTTGTCAAACAAGACCGTATCTCCAACATCCTAGCTAGCTTCACAGGGTCGCCGTATGCGATCCTCACATATCGGTTGTACTCCTCCATCGATCTACTTCTCCACAGCACCTTCACTCACTGGCGGTGGTTTTTGGATGGAAGAGGAGAGGAGCAGCGCTGGTTTTGGATTAGAATAGGAGAGGAGCGATGCTGGTTTTGGACTGGAACAGGAGAGGAGGGGCGGTGGTTTTGAAATGGAAGAGGAGAGGAGTGGCGCTGCATTTAGATTGGAACAGGAGAGGAGTGGCGGTGGTTTAAGAGGAGAAGAGCGGAAGGGCGGCGCTGGTCTTGGAAGTATTTTTTTGTTGTTTCGCATATTTTGGGTCAAAGTTTGACCACGTACTGTAATTGACAAGCAAAATGTGAATGCAGGTCACCAAAAATTGTATCGTTTGGTTCGTATCTGAATGTACTTTCAAATTATACTCCCTCCATTTTTGTATACAAGGCCACAAACTCATATTACAGGTACCAAGGTAAAAATCAATGCTATGTTTAAGTCAATGTTGCAAGCTAGCTTGTCACCTTGATTGTCGTGTTAATTAATGTGGTTTTTCTCTCCCAAGCACAACAAGCCAACCCTCTTACTCCTCATTGGTTGATTAATGTTGGGAATGCAAGCTAACCTTCTCACTCCCACATGCACACAAGGGATATTAATGTCCTCGGGTGCTAGTACGAGGCAAACGCCATCAATTTTGCCTCGATTAATCTTAGTGGCCTTGTATAGTTACAAATTGTAATTTTGATAGTGGCCTTGTATACAACGTATAACATATATTTTATGTGCGAAAATCATGGTCAATTATGACCCAGAATAAAAGGGAGACTAGTTAATGTGGGGTCGCTTTCTTAATTGAAGGGTAAATTGATTTTGATTTTGATCCAGTCAGAGCGCGCCGGCCCTCTCGTCCAATCTTAAATCGCTGCCGCACGCTCCTCTCACTCTTCCCCATTGCAAAACCACCTCCTCTCCTCTCCATCATCTCCATTCCAAAACCACCGTCTCGCCTCTCCCTCTTCTCTATTGTAAGACCACCGTCTCTCCTCCGTTTTCTAGACGCTTTGCTCCATGGCGCGGGCGCAATCCATGGATACAAAATTAGTATATTGTATACTATTTAAAAGTCGAGGGCGGGGCTTTTCCTGCGTGGTAGGCGGCGGGGCAGTTCCGCCTAGTCGGTTCGATAGAGACGCGAGAAGATGAGGGAGTAGGTGCTGCAAACGTAGGTCTGTGTGATTTGACAGCGCGTTACTGCTGGACAGGTGGGGCCCCGTGATTTGACTTGCCATTATCATTTTAACTGCGGCACTACGACCGGCGTGAGTCTCCCAGATTCCTGACCACCTCCATACAGGTGCCTCTTCCAATGCTCCACCATGTAGTAGAGGCTAGCTCTTGCATGAGAGCCCACTTCTCCACTTTTTCCTTGCCTCTCTTTCCTCCACATATGCTAAAATTCCATGTAAAGCGCACTATTGTACTTACTTTTACTTGCTCCTACAGGTGCTTAAGATTGCCACATAGGCATAAAGTCTGATGTGGCAAGTTAATCAAGAAGAGAGAGACTAGTTTGGTGACCCAAGGAAGAAACGGTGCTAAGCGCGTGTACCTAGGTGAAAAGACAATTTTGAGTCTATAGCTAATTAAATGAAGTAAACTTAGCAACACCATTTCATTGGTAGAGGTCACTCCTTGGCAAATGCAATAAATACACGCGCTTAGAACCGTTTCTTCCTTGAGTACGAAGAAAGAGATAGAGAGGAGTAAAAAATACACTTATAGCAAACCTTGTTGTAGTATGAGTGACTAAGTGATGACTATGTATGACATGCCAACATCAGATAGCCTAACGGACCGTGTTAAATATCCAAGGGCGCGACTGCGCGAGCGACGCGACGGTCGTGGTAGGCGCGGCCATGATACGAGCTGTTCGCAGCCCTTGGATCTGAGATCAAACGGTCGCATGCTAAGTTGCTAAAAATTTGTAGAATAACCCTCCAGGATAGGATATTCACCCATAGGTCTAGAATCACGCCATGCAACCGTTCGATCTCAGATCCAAGGTCTCTCGGAAGCCCGTATCATGGGAGAATGGAAAGCCACTACCCTGTCATTCGCACGCTGGCAGTTCGCTCCTACTCGTCCCCGCACGTCCTTTAATACTACGGCGGTTTGCTCCTAGTCGTCCCGTCCATTCACATTACGGCAGTTCCACTAATCCTAACCCTCCTCCCAAATCCATGGTGTCCCAAATCTCCACGATCGGCGGTGAGTACAAGGTTAGAACCATCACCAGCGATGAGTTCGACGTCATCTACACCCGTTCTTCCGCGACGGTGAAAGGATGCCTTTCTCGCTTCAGCCGCATGTTCGAAAACTCAAATGATGAGTGGGTCGCTGGGCTAGATGTTGAGTACACCACAGTCCTGGGACGAGAGAAGGATCTAAAGGATGAAGAGAGGAAGAAGCCTGCCGTGATCCAGGTTTGCGTACATAACGTTTGCTTGGTCTACCACATATGCCATGCCGACGTTGAGCGCTAGGATTTTAAGAACTTCCTCAAGGACAAAACCGTGAAATTCGTTACTGTAGACTTTGGTAACGACAAAGAAGTCCTGCGTCGGATAGGCCTCGTTGTAGGAAACACCTTCGACCTCCAGAAGAATCGGCTGGTGTCCTCTTGTCAGCCTTCAATGCTGACCCTGGCAGGAGCCATGGTTCATCCTTCATACGGTAAACTGGAGAAACCTCATTACACGTTTCATCGTCATGCATGGCAGCGGAATGTACTAGATATAGACCACATCCACTACGCTGCAATGGATGGCTACCTTTGCTTCAATATCTACAAGGGTTGGATGAAGAGCAACAGCCAAGTGTGCGGTTCAAGCAAAGAAGTATCGGCCAAGAGGAAGAGGGACAAGGACGAAGTCGAGGACGTGGACGAGGACTCCGAGTAAGGTGGCAGTGTCATTGCTCATGGTGGTTCTAATGCAGCGTCTACCGGAATAGTTGCAAAGTTTAATTTCAGGTGTGTTTAATTTAATTTGAGGGGTGTGTTGTGCCGAGCCCCCAGCAGATTTATGTTATGTTTCTTCTCGTTACTTTAACTCTTCAGTACATACATACTAGTATTTCTTACATTTCATCTTTTAGTTGGTATAGTACTACCACTCGTTTCTTCACATTATATACGTACAATATATATGGCCAACATCATATAGCCAGCAGTTTAGTTGTCAAAGAATTTCAGGATGCTT
Organism: Triticum urartu; assembly: GCF_003073215.2. Taxonomy (NCBI): domain Eukaryota; kingdom Viridiplantae; phylum Streptophyta; class Magnoliopsida; order Poales; family Poaceae; genus Triticum; species Triticum urartu. Next base: position 286,494,389 of record NC_053025.1, read on the forward strand.
AGAGGGTGCTTGGATCCAAGGGACTTATTTTAGTCTGACTAAAAATAGTCTCTTTAAGAGGCTAAAGTTCCAAGCACCCCTGACTAAAGAGGGGCTAAAACTAGTCTTGAGACTAAAAAATTTTAGTCAGGGGTACCCCTACTAAAATGTGGATTAGTCCTCTCTCTACTCATTTAACTCCTCTCCTTTAACACAGGCGAGTTCTGGATTGGAGGGTTTGGAGGATAATAAATGCTCATTAACTTGATTTTAGCCTTTTTAGTATTTGGATCCAAGCATGGGTGAGGCTAGCATGTCTTAGTCCCACTACTTTTAGTCATGGGACTAAAACATATCCAAGCACCCTCTTAGTTTTATTTGAGGGGTGGGTTGTGCTGGACACCATTATTGCGACTAGCCTTTTTAATAGTACTATATGCATAATTTGGCGACGAGCGCTCTCTATATGTACCACCTTTTTCTAATTTCAAGTTTTGCTCCATGGCGCAATCCATCGATACTACTGTTGTACAAAAGTATACATTTTTTAAAGGCTAGAGGGCGGGGCAGTCTAGCTTGGTCAGTTTCACGAGAGGCGAGGGCCTTTGTGATTTGACGGCTCATTACTGCTGGAAGGCGGGGCCTTGTGATTTGACTGCTCATATAAATGCGCCGACGACCTGATCGAGGAGGAGCAAAGAACCGTGCGGTATACTCAAGTTCTCCACTAGAGTAGTACTGCGGCGGAGGAGCACGAAACACGGCAGCCCAGTGCCATATGGTGATAAAAATGATCTAATTTGCTAGTCATCTCATTGTTAGCATTGTTCTATTCATTCCCTAAAAAAACGTTGTTCTATTCATGCCTCGCAAAGAACGTGCCACGTGCGGCGAAACACCCGAAGCAAAAGATGAAACACATGAGCAAAAGAAGAAGGAAGATTATCACCCCAAATGATCTAATTCGCCGCGGAGTCGTAACTGCTTCTTCATCGGCTCCACGACCTCCGTCTCCTTGCGCGTCTCCTCCGCCATCTTCATCATTGTGTCCATGACGTGGCATTTCTCGACGTGAGCCTTCATCATCTGTTCCACGGCCATATTACGTACCTTGACAGCAGCCGGGTGCTCGATGCAGAGCTTCGCCAACTCTTCCTTCTGTTCCATGGCGAGGGCCTGCAGCATCTTCATCGTGGAACTACTATTCTCATGTAGCTTCTTCCAGCCGGCGTTCTTCTCCTTCAACAGGTCGATCTCATGGCAGAGCTTCGCATTGTCCTCCCGAAGTCGCAGGATTTCGCCGGTCGCCTTCTTCTCCAAGGCAATGCTCTTCTTCAGCAGCATCACCAAGCCGGCGGTCAACTCCCCTTGCTGATTGAGCTCAGCGGGCATGTCGTTGAGGCTCTCCTTCAGCAACTCCATCAAGCCTTGGATGAACTCCTTCTGCTTATTGAGCTGATCGGGCATGGCGTCGAGGGATAACGACTCCAGCTCCGTCGGCTCAGCGTGTTTGCCTCCGCGGCTAGGGCGCTCTTGGGAGCCATCGCCTGCCCGTGAGAGATCTTTCGAGGTCTCTGCGTGGCGGCGAGCCCTCTCTTCTTTTCCCGCAGCCTTGGTTGCCGCTCCCTTGTTACGAGCAGTTCTCGACCTAGAGCTCTGCTCACCGGCCATGGCAACGACGGACGAAGAAGAGGCACTTATGAGGAGGAAAGGTAGAGTGATTTTCGGTTAGGTAGTTCCCCTTTTTATAACCTAAGTACTAGCACGAGTTCTAATACCTGCATAGTGGGAACACGTTCAGGTTTGGTACGTACTACTAGTAGGTGTGAGCGGGCTTTCGAATGTGATGGGAACAAGGTAAAGATTAATTGATAGTTTTGGTTTCGAGGCCCGAAACAGCCCCCGATGAGTTTAGCAGAACATAAATTTCAAGTACTACACTGCTGAAATGCGTAAATATTATGTTACTGTCAAAAATTGGCACAAAATACGAAGGAGACCAATGGAAGTACTACTAGCAACCCACGATTTAACTACTCGCATGCGCGCAGTGGAGTAATAATGTCTTTCTTCCGCCCTCACATCCACTCAATTTGCATGTGCTGTATTAATTGACCATCAATGAAGTGAACGACTTTACACGCGTCAAATCATCACATGGGGTGGATCTTGGTACAAAATTGCGTCCGTCCGTGTACCCGCGTGTGCGTGCGAGGAATGAGTGCGTGCATGGCATGCGTGCACATCTTAGTTTCGTGCATGTACCGCCAGTATGGCTCAGGGGGGACGAGTACATTCTTCTGGAACCAGCAGCACGTCACTGTGATCAATCCACGCAAGGAGGTCGTGACAACGCCTACACATGTGCCACGTGGCTTCATGAACTATAAGAGAGACACTGTGTAGCGTGCCATTGGTATTCTAATTTACGTGTTTTGCACATACTCGAAGTACTAGTAAGGTACACGTGCATTGCACACATCAGATTTTGCAACCAAATTATGAATAAATACCACACTATAGCATGTAAGCTCTGAGTCATATATGCCTGATGTAGCCCTTCGTTTAATTCTTATAGTTCATCTCATTCAAAATCAATTAGTTTTTATAAAAAAGCTAAGAACGTGGGAATAGGAAAAACATGGGATTATAGTGGAATGTCGTCTTGAATCCTACAAGATTGTACTAGTGTTTGATTGTGCATAGAAAAAACGCAAAATTCTTTCAAAGAGGTTTGAGTGGATGGGATGTTTCCTATGAAATCTAGTGCAAATGAATCATATGGAAAATTCCTATGTTTTACAATCCTACGAATCAAACAACCAAGATAGGAAAAATTCCTACTGATTAGAATCCTCCAAAATTCCTTTGAGAATCCTTTGAATCAAAGAAGCCCTTAATCTATTTTATGATTCATGGAATTGTGCGTTGTAAAGCATAAAGTAAAAACAAATAATGGCAATTCAACTAGAAAAAAGTTTGGGCAGTTATGATACGGAAGATTCTAGAACAAAAGAGAACCACTGTTGTTTCGAGGTTTGTGCATTATGCTTAAGTTCAACCATGGAGTCTGCTAGATTTTACATGTGGCAAAATCCGGTGGGGGCTAGAAGATGGTGCGAGGGGCCGAGTGGTGGGAGACTATGAAGGAATGCACAAGTGCGAGATAGATATTTAGAGAGAGGGGGCGAACACGTGCGCTGATGCGCACAGTGGCGGAGCCATGAAAAATAAACGAGGTAGGGGGCCAAGCATTGCTAATCCTTTACGAGGAGGGTCAATTCATGAACTTAAACCATTTTTAGCAGCAATTATCTAATGATCACATTCATATTAGCCTTGATATATAGTGATGTTAGGGGGGAGGGGCAGGGCCCTTACTGCCCCCTGTCTTCGGCATTGTGCACGCGTCTGAGAGATGAAGCGGAAGGCATGGATGATGAGAGGGGGACGTTGGATACATAATTAATGTGGGTGTATTAGCTATATATGTTAATCCTATATAGAGAGGCATAGATTGATCGATGTGGACGTGGGAAAGAGGGTGAGACCTCACTGGATATATCGATTGATCGGTTTGTGTGGAAAACTATGAAAGACCTAGCTATATACACACATACATAGAGGAACATCGATCGTTGCGCATGCACGTGTGAGAGATAAAGAATGCCCGATATGATGGAGAGGGGGATGTGTGTTGGTGTGTGCCTTCATGGGAGACCGACCTGAAGAAAAAGATTGCATGCGTGCGATGGATAATGCCGACTGGTAGTGTGTGTGCATGCATGTAAGAGAGAAAGTTAGCGGTACAATTATAAGGAGAAGACTACTGTGTGGGTGTAAAAGAATAGCTGAATAGGTGAGGTTACAATCAATGTAAAGTTGAATTCAAATATTTTAATAAGAGATCCTGATGTTTGAAACCCATGCATGCATGAATATAACAGAGATGTGCGCGGTGTGGTTTGGAAATGAGCATGTTGTAATGTATACACATTGAACAAGGTCAGACTGATTTGAATTTGAGATACCGATGGCAGACATCATTTGGCCACGTCGCATCCGTGCATGGACACACTATTCTAATTGGAGATGATGGGCGGCTTTTGCATCACATATCTATATCTATACCCCTATATATATTTTTTATATTTTATATTTTTTTATATTGTGTGCGGGTAACTTTAACTTTGAAAGATGGTCGTTGGATGAGGCGAATCCGATGGTCCAAAGATGGCAAATTTGAGCACTACTGGCCGTTGGATATCATATAGATTCCACCAGATTTCGCCACATGTATAATCTAGAAGACTCCATGGTTGAACTTAAGCATAATGCACAAACATCAAAACACAAGCACTTCTTATTTGTTCTAGAATCTTCCGTATCAGAATTGCCCAAATGTTTTTCTACATGATTTGCCATTATTTGTTTTTACTTTATGTCTTACGATGCACAATTCCATGAATCTTAAAATAGATTAGCTTTCTTATAAAAACTAGATGATTTTGAATGAAATGAACTATAAGAATTAAACGAACATCTACATCATGCATATATGACTCAAAGCTTGCATGCTATAATGTGGTATTTATTCATAATTTGGTTGCCAAATCTCATGCGTGCAATGCACGTGTACCTTACTCTAGTCTAAATGGTGTTTCTGTGTGTGTCGTGCGTGTCGAGGTGCAAATTGTCTTTTTTTGGGGTACACGTTAAGCTTGTTCTTCCGAAATTTCAAGCCGCGCCTTGTTATGCCGAAAATTCAAGCTAGCGTCTCTGTCTATCGTTCTGCGAAACTCCCGCCTCTTCAACCCGCGCCTTGTTAGCTCGAAATATTTAAGATATATCTTTGTCTCATTGTGCTCCGATAACTCCCTCCATCTGAACCCGCGCCTTGCTATTCCGAAATTACAACGCGCGCGAAAACTCCCACCTCCTGTGAAATCCCGACACGTGAAATGCCCGTGGTACCCCTGAACCGAAAGAACCGCCTCAAATCGGTGGGGGTACTTCCGTAACTTACCCCACATTTCGGACAAGCGCGTCTCTAAGCCATGGTTCCCCACTGCCATCCCATCCGCCCACCCATTCGTACACCGAGGCTGCGAAAACCCGCGACGAAACCCCACACCCTGCTCCGTCCGCCACCCAGCCGGAGCCTCTTCCCCGATGACGTCGTCCACATCAACACCTCGACGTCCTCATCCATCGTACCATATGAGGATCCGTCGTCGATCTCATCATCCCGCCGGTTCAGCCACCCCGTCCTCCACCTCCAAGGAGCTGCCCCGATGCTCCCCTCGTCTTTCGCGCCACCTCCATTCCCACACCGCCGTCTTCACCTGCACCACCGGAAGAGCATCATCATGACCGTTTCCTCGGATAAAGTTGCGGCCTAATCGGCGCCACCAAAGAGATTATACAATAATTGCCGCATTTTCTTCTTGATTCGATCTCACGGTGCTGACGGCGCTCGGTCCCGAGCCGACACGGCGCGGCTCCATCCACGGCAGCGTCGCCGGCCACTTCCTCCATGGCGTCGCTCCCTCGGTGGTGACGTCCACATCAATAGGACCTGCTGCTGCTTTAGCTCTCACTCGCACTGCTCCTTTGCTCTTGCTCTCGGTCCCCTGCCTGGTCTGCTCTTGCCATTGCTCTTGCTCTCGCTCTTGCTCTTGCTTGCGATGCTGCTCCGATTTAGCTACACTTCACTCCGATGCCGCCAGGGTGAAGGAAGAACTAGCCGCAGCGGGGAGGGGGGCTCACCGGAGAGGTACCCCACTATCTATCTTAGGGTTCAAGATGGGGGCGGTGGTCGCCGGCGTTGGCGGGGCGGTGGCGTGGCGATCGCCGGAGAAAAATCTTGGCACGGGGGGGCCTAGAGGGATGGCCGGGGCGGCGGCGAACCGGCGGTGGGGAGTGTTTTCGGGGCGGGCGGGGCGGCACACCGCCGGCCGCGGGCGGTGAGGGGCTGCTGTTTTGCCGGCTCAGGGGGGTGGAGGTTTAAGATGAACTGCAGGCCCTTGATTTCATATCCAACGGCTGCAAAATGGACTGACCAGAGATGAAAAAGTCAGTCGACCGACGTGTAGCCTCACCTTGCTAGTGCGTTCAGTTTTGACAGCAAAATTCAGTTTCGACAGCAAAATTCAGTTTTGACAGTTAAGTTCAGTTTCGACAGTTAAATTCAGTTTCGATAGTTAAGTTCAGAGATGAGCGGCTGATGTATTTTACATCTAGCACTTTGTGGTTATGTATTTTACATCATGTATTGGAGATGCTATTAGAATTCCACTCAGGTTAACGTTGTTTGTTGTCTCTCTTATCCTTCTTCAGCCTCGGCGTCGTACAACTCACCGGAGCTGCTCCAACGACGAAACCCTCCATCACAGCGGAGCTGTACCTCGGGCTCCATCTCCAGACGGCTAAGATCTTCTTCCCCTCCTCCAACAGCCAAGTCAGCCGGAGCATCCTCACCGGCCAACCCAATCACGCTGAGATCGACATGGCTTCGCCAAAGAGGTTGTACACTTGTTGCATCTCTTTTTTACTCTACATGTTATATATATTGTCCACTGAGCACTCGTAGTAATGGGAAATACTATTATTTTATCCTACTTATGACAAGCAGTGAGGTACCAGGCAACTTAGCTATCCGTGATGGACTCTCTTGAAAGCCATCATTATTTATCTCTTCGCGTTTGAGCTGTGCATTTGTTGATGGGCCTGGGAGTTGAGCTCGTATGGCAGTGGCCTGGGTCCAAAGTAATAGAAGTAGCACAAAAACATTTTTTTAGTGTAGGATTTTCCTTGCTCAAGCCTGCCTACTAGAATTGCCAATGCTTCAAAGGAAAAGTGAATGAAAAACATCGGAATTGGAAAGTTTCCTATGGTACTACTTTTCATGAATTTGGTGCAAAGGAATGGAGCAAAGGAAAACTGTAGGATTTGTTCCTTTAGTGTCTCCTTGAAAGAAAAACCATAGGAATTCTAATTTCCACTTCTCCTCCTTTTCATATTCCTATTCATCAAGCACAAGACTAAGAGATAGTAGCATAATAGCATTATAACCATAAATTTTCTTGTGGTTTGACTTAATCTCACCATGCTTTTTTGCATCCTGTGATCTTCCAATTGTTGTGAATCAAACACCCAGATTGGTAGAAATCATGTGTTTTTAAATTCTCTGTTTTGCACGTGCATTCCTATCCTATTCCTGTCTATTTCCTATCCCTGCATTGTTAGAATCCTCAAATTCAAACAAGCCCTTACTCAATTACTTCTGTTACAGATATGTGTCAAAGAAAACCTTGTGTGGTTTGTCCTGCTCTTGCGGCGCTATGTTCCACCCCAGCTCAGCTGCTCCAACGATGGAAGGGTTCACCACGGCAGGGATCCGCTCTCCAGACTGTCTTTCGCTACCTCAGATCTTCTTCCCCGCCGCCGACAGCCACGGCAACTGCATTACCATCATCAACTGAGCAGATGACCTTGAGGACTACACGGGTCCGCAAGAGAGGTCGCACTCTTCTGTGTTTGCTTACGTTATGCGTCGCTTAATATGATGACATGCTACATTATCGTCGTGTTCACCTATTAGACTCCGAGTCAGGTCCAAACTAATGCTGAAACTTGAGTTTTTAAATGGTTGTGGGGTACATATTGGGGCAGAAATCATTACTATCTATCTACTATCTGGTTAATCTCCGGTGTCTACTATGAGTTTCATGTTGGGTGCAAACAAACATTAAAGGAGCCATTATCTGTATTTTTTAACTAAAGCTATTATCTGCCTGCTATCATTGGTTTTGGGTCCATCCACAGTTTTCTACCATCACTCTAGATTTGTGCATGCACTCCTTACATAATCTCACTATGTTTTATTCCTATGCATGCCAGTTATTGTACACAATGGAACGGATCATGTAGAGCAAAAGAGACGAGCCTTGTGTGGCAATAAAATTTCATGCAGACGTCATTCCATGGTGGGCGCAAAGGCAGCCCCCCTCCACCCATTTCGGATCATAATCAAGAGGAAGATAACTGTTATGAGGGGGATTCAGAAGGAGAAGACCACTCTAACTTGGCATGCTGATGTTGGTAATATCATGCATATGGTGCCTTGCATTGCTTAATGTATACATTAAAGTTGTCATCTGCTTAGTTTAGACATGATTTGTGTCAATGCCATCTGTTTAGTTTCTTTATCGTATATGTGAATCATGCAATGCCATCTTGTCTAACCAGGCATCATATATGTGAATTTTGCAATGCCACCCTGGTTAGCCAGTCATCTTATATGTGAATTATGTCATGCCATCATTTTTTATTACGTGTTAAATTTGTCAACAATTTTAGTACATTCAATTACTCTTCCTGTGCATCAGCCATTTGGCACGGTCATGGAAAAAATCTGGAGTGGAAACAAGGTCTTCAGAGAAGACAATGCTATCTGACGAAGCGCATGTCTTGTTGGTTACGGATAGCTCCTCAGAGGAGGATTCAGAGACAGATGACCAGTCATATTCCCCCCCCCCCGAGGTGCATGCCCTAACTTGGCAGGGTTATGTTGCTCATATCGTGCGTATGGTATCTTGCATTGCTATGTCATTTGCTTAGTTTAGACATGCTTTGTGTGAATGCCACCTGTTTAGTGTCTAATTACCATATATGTGAATTATGCAATGCCATCTTGTTGCAAGACATGATATATGAGAATTATGCAATGTTATCTTGTTGCAAGGCATTATGTATGTGAATTATGCAATGCCATGTTGTTTAGGCAAGCGTCATATATGTGAATTATGTCATGCCGTCCTTTTTGTATTTCTCATTGCTTTTGTCGACAATGTTTGTATATTCAACTGCTCTTCCCGTGCATCAGCCATTTGAATTGGTGATGGAGAAATCTGGAGTGAAACAAGCTCTTCAGAGCAAACAATGCTACCTGCTGAAGCAGATATCTTGCTGGTTACAGATAGCTCTTTAGAGGATGATTCAGAGACAGATGACCAATCCTATTATCCCCCTGAGGTGTATGTTCAAACTTGGCAGGGTTATATTACTCATATAATGCATATGTTGTATTGCAATGCTTAGTTTTTACATCATATACACAATATAGAATGCCATCTCCTTAGTTGACACATCATATATGCGATTGCCCTCTGCTCACTTCCTTAGTATATAAATCATATATTTGAATTATGTCATGCCATGATGTTTACATAGACAGCATGTATCTGAATTATGGCATGCCAACCCATTTTCTAAAGACATAATATAGTTATATCATCTCATCATGTTTACATAGTCATCATATTTAAATTATGTCATTCTTTCCGTGAATTATATCATGCCATCATGTTTCCATCGATGACATGTTTGTGATTTATGGCATCCCAACCACTTTAATAGACACAACGTATAGTTATATCATGTCATCCTGTTTACATAGTCATCATATTTTGAAGTATGTCATTCTATCCTGTTTAGTTAGCCATCATACATGTGAAATTGTGTCATGCTATCCTGTTTAATTAGCCATCATATATGTGAAATTATGTCCTGCTATTCTGTTTGCTTAGACAACATAAATGTGAATTATTTCATGCCCTATTTTCTTCCCTACTATCCATTGCACCTGTCTATCTTACAATGTATGTACGTTCAATTACTTTTCTTGTTTATCAGCCATTTCAATTGGATGGAGTGATGGCAGTATCTGTGGGAGTAAAAACACGGTCTTCAAAAAAGATCATGCTACCTGTCGATGCATATAGAACCACAGTTGTACTTTCCCAAGAACCAGCCCCACCACACATAACCCACACTCATGCAGATTGTACCCCTACCCAGTTGGACAGAGAACCCGCTACACCCCTTCTAACCCCAACCCCAGCAGATAGACACCCAGTTCCCGTTGACACAGCATCGTCTCCACCACAGAGCACCCAAACACGAGAAGTTATTAAGGCAATTGCAATGCCCAAATCACGAGGACCACCACTCCAAACCCGAAGTCAACGCTTAAAGCAGAAGAAGAATTGTTCTCAGGTCAGGTTCCGTAGCTATGGTTCATACTACTTTGCTCTTGCATCACTGTATTTACTGATACCAACTAATTTCAAATTTGAAGGATGCAATTGACACTCCAATGGCGTAACAGGTATGTTTTAAACCTGTTTCTTCAACGTGTTTGGCTATTTGCTGTTGTAACTTGCTCTATGTTGATTTCAGTTTCAATTGAATAAACAGTTATGTTCTCATGCCATGCACATTAGAAGTGTTGTTATTGCTGTGTAGTTTCCCACACTTATATTTTGTCTATGGTGCTTTGTCTTAAATAGATATGATTCGAATTGTATCTATCTTGATTTGGAAACATAAACTAGAATGATGTAGACCATACAGTGACCATTACCACATAGATATATGTTTGTTTCATGCTGTTATCCTATCCACCTTACTACTGAACTGGTTTACCAAAATGAGTTTCATATACTACATTGTAAACCTGAGATGTGTTTGTTTGTTTCTCTTTTAGAACGCGGATAAAATATTGGAGAAGAGTACACTGTTATGCAATGGTAAAGGAAGTAATGCAGATAAGGTTCAAGATAGTGAGAAATCCCTGTTGGTCTCCAAGAAAGATGATAAAAACTATATTGAAGACACTGAGACATCCCCAAAGTCCTGTCTTGATGTAGTGTTCGAGTTACTGTCTACCACTGCTGGCACCAGCTCTTTGAACTCGTTGCCTGAATCAGTTCGGCTTCTTGACTCTCAACTTCAAGTTGAAATACATCGATCAGATGTTATGCGACAGGAAGCCGAAGGATTGAGGAAGTCCCTGCAGAATTCAGATGCATACTTTCTGGTGCAACAATAAGTGCTGGAGGACTTAAGCGCCAAACAAGAGAAATTTAATAAGCTTG